>NC_133498.1:6620096-6759865 GCF_025370935.1 Choristoneura fumiferana | reverse complement strand
CAAACATCAATTATTAAAAAAATATTACAATCTCAAATCGCCCTCATTTTATTTGGATATTCATATTCATATTTTGGGCGGCGCGAGGGGGGGGGGTCCACTTCTTTGTTGCCCCAAGGCCTCCTGACCTCTAAATCCGGCCATGTGTGGTAGATTAAA
The DNA here is from genome assembly GCF_025370935.1 of Choristoneura fumiferana. Taxonomy (NCBI): domain Eukaryota; kingdom Metazoa; phylum Arthropoda; class Insecta; order Lepidoptera; family Tortricidae; genus Choristoneura; species Choristoneura fumiferana. Next base: position 6,759,706 of record NC_133498.1, on the reverse strand, counting down.
GTTCGGCTACCTATTCGGACGTAGAAATAGAATTAACTTTGCATGTTAGGCTGTGTCAAATCCCATGGCGATAGTGATATATGTAGACGGTTATTATTATTATGTCTAACCAAATCATTTTTTTACTAATGATTTCGAATGCATTTATATTTGAAATTTCTTTAATTTTAAATAGACATTGTTAAATTTAAAAGCTTTATTTATTATATTAATTTTGTTGTAACTAATTCAACGATGACATGGATACTATACTCATTTAATATAATGTATTGAAGCAAAATTGTTTTTATTTTTAAAAATTTGCATCTCGAGCTGTCGGCTGAATACTGTGACTGTAATTTAATTACTTACTAAGATCTTGTTAACGTATTCTAGCAAATCAATATTTACTTACTTACTTATCTATATATTATATTTTGTAGAAAAGGAAGGATTCACAAACTTTTACGTCTAGATCTCATGGGAATATCGTACAAATAAATAAACAAACAAACAGTATCGGCAATAACGTATTAAAATTTAGGTTATAATGTCATTCCTAAAATCCAGCTGCACTCGTATCTACCTATCAAATTTCATCCGAATTCATTGCTCCGCGCTTGTATATAATATAAACTCTGCAGACTAGTAAATTTTTCGGCCTATGTTCCTTTTTTTGGGTCAAGCCAATTTTTTCGATTTCAATTCTCTCGAAGAGAAACTCCAAGCAAACGTGAAGCAAACCTTGAAGCAAACGCTTCGATGGCACTTTATAAACTTACGCATACAAACTCTTTATAACCTACCAATTGTCAAAGAATCAAATTCTTCTGAATATCTAATGTCAATCAAATGAAAACACGATCAAAATTTGCTCAAAATGGTATCATTGACATCAAACGGAAAAATCATACCGGAAAATCCAACAAAATGAAACGTTACAAACCATAGCAATTAATAGAAATAAAATGAAAAAATCACAGAAATCAAATCCATTAACACAAACCAAACATACTCTGATACGAACAGAACTACAAGAAATATAATGTCCAGGAACATATAGAAATTCAAGTTAAATTCGGTGTTTTTTTTTCAACTGTAATCCTGCAAGATGAAGAACGAAGAAGATGGTAAGTTTTTGTCTTATTAGAAGCTGAAAAAAGCCGCGGTGACAGTTGGATTGCCGTTGACCTATAGTAAGCAGATCGTGGGTTTGAATCGCAGCCTAGACTCTCTCTCTCTCTCATTGTGAGAGAAGGCCTGTGCCCTGCTGTGGAACGTTATATAGGCCGAGATGTGGTGTGTGATTTTGTCGTTACATGACGCGAGGGCAGTTTTTTTTTACATAAAATTGTCCCGTGAATCCCTTGATAACAGAATGGATAATAATACAAGTACCTTGATTGAATTGGTGCAAGTATCGTGCGTGAGGTCCGTTTGACGTTTGCTTGCGATTGGCTCATTTAGCTGTTATTTTTTTTAAACGGCTCTGTCTATTGCTGGACAATTTTGCCAGTGTCTAGTAGGTTTTGCCGTTGTACGGTGAAAAATTCTAGAAAACGAAATATGAGAGGTAATGGTGGATGAACGATGACAGCGCGATGATATTTATTGGCTCATTTAGTTATTCAAGCAACCACGAGCAAACGTCAAACAGACCTCACGATCCTAACGCCATCTAGCGATATATCGCCTCTGAAAACCCTCATTTAAGTCAATTACTGGGGACCTTTCAATAACTGGCCACTTTATCATCATCATCATCTTCTTTAGCCTATATATGTCCCACTGCTGGGCACAGGCCTTTCAGAATACAGGAGGAGATATTCTGTTTATAGGAGACCAGAATTCATTTTAGTAACTATAAGGTGGCCAGTTATTGAACGGTGGCTAGTACGAGTAATTGACGATTTACCCTATTACGAATTAAAAGAAAAGAAAGAAAGAAAATAATTTACTTATAACAGCAGTGACACATTACACGGGTCAAAATAAAACAGGTCAAAAGGTGTTTTAAAGGTAAGTAATTAAACGAATGAGACAAAATTATGGTATCTGTTAAAGCTTCTTGGTATTCCACCAGAGGATGACGACGTGACCATCGGCGTCAGCCGCTACCCGTGCCTGCCGTCGTTGGTGGCTCTGCAGCAGATGAGGAACCGGCTGCACATGGCGCACGACGGCAAACGGCTCATGAAGTGGAGCGCCATGGCCACCGGCCGGGAGCTGAGAAGGATCGCTGAGGACATTGACGGGTGAGGGGTTTGGATCTAGTTAATAGTTGACACAAGAGGGGTGCTGTAAGTTTGATCGCTGCGTGTGTGAGGCAGCGGAGCGCAGCAAGGATAATGCGGAGCGGAACGGCGAACTGTATCTGTCCATAGCCTTTTCAAATCCAGCCGTTACGATCGTGCGGGTAAATAGGGATGTTGACTCCACCAATCAACTGACGTACTTTTTATGAGCTGTCAAAACACAATTCTCCCATAGAGTTTGAATGGAAATAACAACGTATGACGTCACTTGTTCGCCAACTCAATTAACTAACTATTTATTTGTTGTAAAGCAACAAAAAAACTAATTTTGCAGTTAATAATAATAATAATAAATAATAATAATAATTTATTCAAAAAACTCCTTTTACATCATATTTGATTAAAGAACTAAAACATACTGTAATAGCAATATTTACAAGAAATGCCTGAACTAGGATTCCCTGTGTTTCAGGCAAATAATTCTAATAGTTAAATAAATGAAAAAAAAAAACACGGGCCAATTCACACCAATTGACCTAGTCCCAAAGTAAGCTTAGCAAAGCTTGTGTTATAGGTACTAACCAACGGATAAATATATAGATACATACTTAAATACATATTAAACACCCAAGACCCGAGAACAAACATTCGTATTTTTCATACAAATATCTGCCCCGACACGGGAATCGAATCCGGGACCTCAAGCTTCGTAGTCAGGTTCTCTAACCACTAGGCCATCTGGTCGTCTGGTGATTGCCACTTCAATGAGCTAATAAAAATCTTCTGACACTTTTATTTATTATGTACCTACAGGGTGTTCCATCAATTCTACGAGGACGTTAGGAACTGCTTCATACTGCTGGCGAGGTGCCGCTACTTCTTCCACAACTTCAACCGGATGGTATTGGAGAGCGTAGCTAAAGAGGTAAGTGATCACGAAATACCGGAGGGATGCATTTGGAAAGGTCTAAAAAAATTTTTTCTACATTTTTTTGGTCGAAATTGTTTGGTATAATATTATATGGCATACTTCTTTTTTCGCATACATCTTTTTTCCCTAAAGCAGTTGTTGTCTGTAATTGTTTAGTCCAAAATTTTTATTACTATAATGCTAAATCCATAATATTGTCAGATCTAATTATCATTTAGTTAATTATTCAATGTCCTCAAAAAATTAATGAATATATACCTATTATTTGATATTTGGATAGGCGAAACAGTAAAGGGGGGACGGGGAGGCAAAGCCCCCCGCAATAAAGAAAACACAGGTAATATGATTGGTCAAGTATAGGTTAGCGGCCTTAACTAGGCGGAATAGGAGCTCCGCAAAGCGGAGCTCCGTCGACTTCGCCTCAGTCGTTAAATTCATATTTTTTTCCAGACATAAAATTAGTGGTATACCCAACAATATTCGGAATGTCAATTTTATACCATACAAATGTTATACTAAACAATTTTTCGACCAATAAATATTATGAAAAACAATTTCGACCTAACAATTTTCGACATTTCAATCATTCGACGAAACGTTGTTATGTAAAAAATATGTCAAGTTTTTCTTTATTCAAAACAATTTTGACCAGTCGATATAGACCCATACCGGAGACCAGAGTACCAAATATTCAATCAACCAATCAATCAGCCCACATCCACTCACTGCTGAAGTACATCACACCAATTTTGACCATTTTTACCGTTGAAACTCAAGTTGCCCTTATTTTATTTTGGCTACTTTATACGGTTTTTTACGGGTCCCGTAGCCAAAATGGCAAAAACGGAACCCTTTTAGTTTCACCATGTCTGTCTGTCTGTCTGTCTCTCTGTCCGTCCGCGGCTTTACTCGGGGACTATCAATGCTAGGAAGCTGTAATTTTGCACGGATATAAACATAAACTATGCCGACAAAATGGTATAATAAGAATTAAAAAAAAATTGTTATGGTACATTAGACGTAAAGTGGGGGAGATTTTTTTTCTCATTGAACCCTATAATGTGGGGTATCGTTGGATAGGTCTTTTAAAACCATTAGGGGTTTGCTGAGACGATTTTTCGATTCAGTGATTTGTTTGCGAAATATTCAACTCTAAAGTGCAAATTTTCATTAAAATAGAGCGTCCCCCCTCTAAAATCTAAACCGGTGGGTGGAAAAATTTGAAAAAATTCAGAATGGTAGTAAGTATATCAAACTTTCAAGGAAAATTGCTTGAGAATTATTAGTAGTTTAAGAGTAAATAGCAGCCTAAGGTATAAAATATACAGAACTTGGATGATTCCGTATAAAATACGAAATCCTTAGAAAAATATTACTTATTTTTTCGTAACGGCTACGGAACCCTATTTTGGACGTGTCCGACACGCTCTTGGCCGTTTTTTTTTAAGACTGTCAGCGAACATACTCCTCAGAACTATACATGTTACATACCTGCCAATAAATAGGTATTAGAGAAAATGGATGATAAAACAAAATAAAGAAAACTTTATTTTAAGTTAAGTACAAATCACTCAATAATTGCGTAAATGAAACAATAATACAATTGGTAGAACTTGGAGATGCTGTATAAAGGCGGACTTATCCCTAATCTTTATAATTATAAAAATACAAAAAGGACGCCCCCGGGTGGACTCGAACCACCAACCTTTCGGTTAACAGCCGAACGCGCTAACCAATTGCGCCACGAAGGCGTATGTACAATGTTTTGAAATAGATTATCTAAATATGTATGTCGCCAATATTGTTCTATCGTGAAAATATTGTGGACAATTTTTACTTCGTGATAAAATTGAGCTTAGGGTTTTTAGTGATAAGGTTCGAGATTGTTTTTAATTAGTTATGCCTTTCTTTAATAATGTTGGCACCTTACCTAGTTCTGTTTTTTAATTGACGATTTCAAAGTCAAAGTCAAGGTTTATTTGTTCTAAAAGTAGGTTACATGGTCAACAGGTGTTACCTATGCCAACATTTGAAAGTTCTCCACTTTAGTTATTTATTTTTATTTTAAAATTATCACAGAATCAATAGGTAGGTTATATTCAAATATTACTTACCTATTGATTCTGCGATAGTATAAAAATGACCACAATTATCCATTGAAACGTAGATGTGTCTATAGAAAAGTTGAAAAAAACCTCAATATCTCTAAAAAGGCTGAACTGATTTTGATGAAACATAGCAAAAAGCCGCATCGAAATCGGCTCACTCGTTTGAGAGCTACGATGCCACAGACAGACAGATATTGGCATCAAACTTATAACACCCCTCTTTTTGCGCGTTGGGGGTAAAAAATAAGTCAATCCATTTCTAAGATTCAATTACGAACGTAAATGGTGATGCGAATGGTATTAAGATAAGAATGTTTTAAAAATGTACGGCAACTAGGTAAACACATTTATTGATTACATTACACTATCTTTTTAAATTCTGATATGACAATACAACGTACCTATTATCATTATCGTAGATATCAAACAGGCATATTTATTGTTATCCAAATTTTACCTAATTAAGTAGGTATTATGGAATATGAATGCGGTTTTATTATTTAAATACAACCATCTGTTTATACAATAACACAATCAATAAATATTATAAGTCAACGTAAAACGAGACGCGGAGACAACCCGTGTTAAATTTTTACGCATTTGCAGAAATTAAATTAAATAAAATATCATGAGACAATTAACACCAATTGACCTAGTCCCAAACTAACCTCCTGGGGTTCAAAGTGATAATACTAGTACATATTGTTAGCAATAGAACTTATATCTTTTGAAAAAGGAATAAAGTGTCATTTTCTCTGTATCATTCAAAACAAAAAAAAAACAAATTCAACTTTATCTATGAGACATTAAGTTTTAAATTTCTTATTTTGTTGTATGGTGGGTCGCAGGAGGCTAAGCAAAGCTTGTACTATGGGCACTAGGCAACGAATAAACATACTTATATAGGTACATATTAAACGTCTAAACCTGGACATAAATATTCGTATTTTTCATGCAAACTGGCCGGGGCAGATATTGTATGAATAATACGAATGTTTGCTCTCGGGGCTAGGACATTTAATATTTATTTATGTATGTAGGTTTATCTATAGTATTGGCCACGTCTTTTACGGTGAAGGAAAACATCGCGAGGAAACCTGCGAAGCAATTCTATGTTATGTGTGAAGTTCTCAATCCGTTCTGGAGCCGCGTGGGAACTACAAGCTCTCTCATTCTAAGAGGCATGTGCTCAGTGGGACGTATATAGGCTGGGATGATGATGATGATATATCTGTACAGTTGGCATCAGATATTTCCAAGCGCCAAAGTGGTCAAAAATATCGGCACATGCACTCTATTATTGAGTTATTAGCAGAGATCGGATAAATGTGCGTCATTACTCGCAATAATGTGGACATGACTCCAAAGATATTAATCAATTAATAGGGAATATTACTGCAATATTCTGCCACCAGAATGCAGCTCTAGCATAAACCGTAAACAGTTTTTTGAATGTCTAAAATGTCTTTTCTCAAAAATGTCCGTAAAAGTTGACATTATTCTTTACATATCAGAAGGTGAAGTGCATAGTTTATGGTCAGCGAAAAATTAAAAAGTTAAAAAGATAGCAGGCGCGCTAGCTCGGCAATAAGTCACATTTTTTTATAAAGTTAAAAAGGCCATGGAAATGTTGGCACAAGTCGTATACAGCCAAGTCTAATTGGCCTAGAGCTGACTGTGATCAAGTGTTTGTATATAGGCTTAATTATGATGTATGATCTGAAAGCAGCAATCAGATATTTCCAAGCGGCTGAAACAGCTTGTGGTGTTTTCAAAAATACACGGCACATAAAATAAATAAAATAAATTTATAATATTATGTCTTGAGAAAAAGTTTATTCTATTTCAGAATTATTCACCATTTTTGAGAAAAGCTTTATATTAGTCTCGGCTGGAATAGCAATTGCTGGCTTCGTATTAGTTATCAGTTATCATACTCAGCCAGCAATTGCCTACTTCCAGGCCACGACAATAATCTACTATTTAAATGTTCGTAGGACGCGTTAATATTAGGTATATTATTTCAATATTTATTTTGGAAATATGCTATCGTTACTATCGATGTAAATATCATGTTATTTAGTTACTAATAAATATGCCATGGTCCGTCATGGCGACATACTTACTATAAAGAGAAATGACGTTGTCATGGCGGTTCGTTTACGTTTTGTGCTACTTTAGTGTCGCGTAAAGTTTTGCGTAAGTATTGATTTCTTATTTGTAATTTAATTTGTATACTTCGCAAGATACTAATAAATAAATTAAACAGAGACTTCTTATTGAATAGATTTATTGAGGTAAATGTGAAAAGGAATGAACTCACCAAAAATTTTAGAAAAATTGCTTGTTATTTACTTTAATACACAATACGAAGTCTGTGTTTAATTAATTTATTACTGTCTTGCTTGAAGTGTATTAAATTACAGGTAAGAAATCAATTAATTAATCTTTGGAGTCATGTCCATATTATTGCGAGTAATGACGCACATTTGTCCGATCTCTGGTTATTACAGTACATGTTTCGATATTTTTGATCACCTTGGCCGCTCAGAAATATCTGGTGGCGACTGTACCAGCAACATCTGCAGAAGCCGTCAAATTTGTGTGTCCTTTTACAGGCGTGCGTGACTGTCAACACTAGCACAAAAGGCGTGACAGGTGTCAGGATAGCGCTCTACGAGGTTGTTGAGGTACTTACATTATAGATACCTACTTAGATAATATTTAAGTATAATATCGATGATGCCTGCTCCATCGTAGGCCTCATCCTCGCTTTCCATCAGGCGTGATTGTGGCCAAACGCAAGCCTATACTGTATAAAAACAAAAAAAAAACCGCGTAACCAGCAATGGCTAATACCGCCTATCTAACTAGAGACCAAATGTACAGGAAAGGTTTAAAATTTAATGTATTTTTGTTTACATATTATGTCAGCTGTGAAATCTCGAATTTTCTACTTATTGTAGGTTACGCAGTATTGGAAATTGTTATTGAGAGTTACGCGGCATTGCAGTATCATCAAAGAAATGTATTTTACACTTGGGAGCAAAGAAATCGAGCCACCCTTGCAAATTTTTACGTTTCCATGATAACACTTACGACCTAAAAAACTTAAAGATTAACGTAAAAATTGCAAGCGTGGTTCGATTTCTTTGCTCCCAAGTATAGTTGAAACTGCACTGCAGGCGCAATTATACCTACTTCGTCTACGGAATTTCGACACAGTGTACTTAGAGACTCACATTTTTTTCTTATCCGACAGTCTGGCCTGGACCCATACCCCCACCTCGGCATACAGAGGGGGGGCGAGACGGTTCTAGAAACGAAGAAGGCGTGGCTAGACCTGCTCAGACGCCTCATACACATGCTGGAGCTGCGCAGGAGTTTCATGATGTTGGATGCTGCGCACAACAACGCCCAAAAGTATGTATAAAAATAATAATAAAGTAGGTACAAGTAGGTCGAATCCTGTCGAAATACATAAAATCTAAAAAGAATATTGGACGGAATATAATGGTCATTTGCTTTAATAATTTCGGTGAAACTATTAATTTATTGAATCAGGCGTTACTTTGCGGAGGTCCATATCAATGAAGAAAAAAAATCTTTCCTCACCCGCGACCGGAGGTGTAGGAACCGCATGAACACGTATATTTTGCATAAACTTAGCTATCATAAGGTCGCGGGTGAGCAAAGGATTTTTTTTAGTTCGTGAAACTATTAATTAGCCGAACTTTTTTAAGCCGTGTAACTATTGGAAGGTTGAATTGGATAGATAAAACAATTGTAATGAAAAATAATACATTTTTGTCCTTAATGTCAGATTAATTTTCAATTATTTGGATAATTAGGATATTAGTGGCTTTGAAACAAATAAACAGTCAATTGAGTTGGGTTTGTGATGTCATAGCTAGGTATTGCGTTACAAAATCTATGGCCGCTGATCATTATAATGTATAACGTTTTAAACTTTCGTGATTTTCACTCATAGTCAAAATACCACAAACGGGTCTTATAACTAGAACACATTGAAAAACTACCTAGAAAAGAAATGCTGATACCGGAATCGAACCCAGTTCTACGTCATTCCGGGATGCGTATATACCCTTACACTACCAAGCTTTAATTTCACCGCAATTTTTTACAATACGTTCAATGTGTTGTGATGATCATTGTGTATTATGTCCATTATTCTTTTCAAATTTTACGTAATTGGATAGGTACAGTCGATGGTATAAATATCTATACAGCCATAGCTTCAAATATATGTTTACATTGACCTTATGGTTAGTGAAATAATCGTCACTGCCATGTAAAAACCTCGTAAGTAACTAAATTTGCAGAGAGAATTTTTGTTAAATCCGCATTTAATCGCGCATTACAAGGTTCTCTTACCAATAAAGGTATAAACGATTTTTTTACAAATTTTGTGACTTACGAGGTTTACACATTGTAGTGACGTAATGCTGTATAGATAAATGTGTTTACGCGCACATAAATCAAATTATTTATGATAGTTGAGAAATGCGGGTTCTCTGCGCGTAAAAATACATGGTGCGCGTAGACTCTATTGTTTATATTATTTAGCTGGACTATTTAGCTGCTAAGATTGATTCGCAATGCAATGGGTATTGCGTATATTTGAGGTTTTACAATTTTGCTCAGATCTTTTGTTATGGCAAGTTTTTTATTGCAATATTCTATCAAACGAGTTCGCGTAATTGTCAAATACTATAAAATCCGTTTATTACTGATAAACATCGCTCTCTCATTTGATAAAGATCCCTTCTAGGGATAAGTTCGTCTTTGCACTCTTTTTATTTTGTTGTTTTTTTGTATTATTTTTGTGTTACGTATATGTACAATAAATAGTCAGTGATGACTTACGGATCTGAGACGTGGGCGCTAACGATGGGCCTCTTGAGGAAGCTCAAAGTCATTCAGAGGGCTATCGAGAGGGCTATGCTCGAGGTTTCTCTGCGGGATAGAATCAGAAATGATGATATTATCTGCAGTAGAACTAAGGTTACCGACATAGCCCGGAGAATTGCAAAAATGAAGTGGCAGTGGGCGGGGCACATTGCTCGCAGGACTGATGGCCGATGGGGTCAAAAGGTTCTCAAATGGCGTCCGCGGACCGGGAGACGAGCTGTCGGTAGGCCTCCAACAAGATGGAGCGATGATCTGGTTAAGATCGTGGGATCGCGGTGGATGGGGAAAGCCCAAGACCGGTCTGAGTGGAGACCCTTGGGAGAGGCTTATGACCAGCAGCGGACGTCTTTCGGCTGACATGATGATCATGATGATGTACAATAAAGTTTCTACATACATAAATCGCTAAAGGTACTGTCAATTTATTCATGGTAATGATACGTGAACAAAAAAGCGTTTAACATGGTTTGTTGTCAAATATTTAAAACTAAAACTAGAGTCCCAGTTGTGAAATAAAACGTCAACCTTAAAATTACGCGTATGTTGCGTTGCATTGCGAATTTAACTTTAGGCATTAGGTCATCCCGCCGCTCCCGCTGTTGATAAGGTAAGTGTTATCATAAAGCATACGGCCAACTCGGAGACTTCAAAGTAATATTTAATAATTAGTAAGGATTTTCAATACCTACAAGAATTTTATAAGCATCCACCTCACCATTGCTCAAAATATGCTGCGATTGCGTAATCTGAAATGCGTTAATTTGCAAAAAGATAAGACATTGCATTGCAAAGCTGCGCTTCCATAGAAGGGAGTTCTTTCTTTTTAGTGCAATGCCTAAATTAAAGATGTAAATTAATAAACACTTATCAATTGATTCATTACATGAGCTGGCGTCTAAAATACGACGCTACGCAACAAACGCGTTACAACGCGAATGCCGCGCGCGTACAAAGCTTTTGCGAGGTGGAGTCTAGATATTTGAAGTCACTGAGTGTGGCATTTAGTCTATTAAAATCACCTAAGTGAGTTCCTAATGTTTAGAAATAATCAAGTGCGGGGTTCGCTTTAGGACTTAGTGCAGGTTATTCTAGTGGACAGAGCCCTATAGCGTCGAAAATAGTGCAAAATCGTCTATCTACCATACGTCAATACTGCGTATCTGCATTACGCGTAATTTTACACAGGATGCTTTTAACCCTTTTCCAGGCCCCTCTAATTTAGATACGCTCCTACAAAATGAATCATAGTGTTATATTGTTTACGTATGAGAGATTCATTTAAAACCTAAATTTACCAATTAATTTTGTACCATACCTATTGTAAGTTTAGCAAGGTCGAATATTTGTATACATTTATGTGGTCGCTATAATGCACTATGCCTGGAAAAGGGTTAAGGTTATATTTCGACGAGTTTGGAGTAAAAATTGGTCATTGGCTAATTATGTCAGATATGCAATATTATTCCTATGTTAGTTACGCGGATTTGCACTATCCACCATTGGTAAATTATCTTAAAATTGACCTGCAAGTTCAACCTTACTGTTTAAGTTACTGAGTAAAACGATAGTTTACTGAGACAATGTGACACTTACTGAGGGTTGATCTTACGGTGGTTTCCTTCTAAGAGCGAATAGGTACCGCACTTTGTTTTTTTAGAATAGCCTGAGCCTGTCTCATGTGTCTCTGCTGGGTGACGTGCTTTTTGGACGCGTTAGATTCTTGACGAGAGTTGTATCTGCTCGTTGTCATGTCAAGTTGCGGATTGGACACCAGTGGACAGCGGGGCAGGCAGCCCAATGCCAGTGATCTCTGTCCATTGCGTGGCTATGATGCTCGCCGCATAGTGGTCACTTGGCACCACACGTATTGAATAGAGAACATGCACGCCGTGTCGCTGCTCGTTGGCGTCCAGCGACCTGTTTTAGCGCGAATGTTGAGGCTATTGATATACTTACTCGTTTAATCATTGTGAGTTATGTTTGGCAGACAATCGTAACTTATTCGCAAGTAAAAGATAACTAATCCTTAAAGCTTAGGTTAACGAAGTATGAATACTGCATAAGACCTAACTACAAAAAAAGTACAGTTTAAGGGCTTATTTATTCATACTTACACTGCAATGGCCTCAACTTTCTAGAAAATTAACACTGGGTGATTTTTAGGCATTTTAACTGTCGTTCCTGTCCTAAAAAAGCTACTCAAAGGTGCGTTAAAAACGTGCAATTAATACGCCAGAAAATCACCCTGAATTTTACTAAGCTCAGTTTAGACGTCCAAGAAAAATCATGTAAGTTGCAGAACGAGCTTGAATTTTAGCTTCATTTTACTTGCACGTCTAAACTGAGCTTTATTTTTTAATTTTATTTCTTTCACAAAGTCCTTTAAAAGGGCCAAGCTGCCGATGAACTCACCCTTCCGTCTAACTAAGGGTTGTTATATTGTTTAAAATAAAAATAATAGCTAACAATCATTAAAGAGAAGCTAAGATGAAAACTGTACGCGTACCTATCTTATTTATCATTGAAATACATTGGATTACGTATAGTAGGTCAATATTTACAAAAATTAGGTTACCACTAACTAATAAAGTTTATGGCGGCATTTGACTATTTTTTATTTGTTTTATAATTTATAAATTAAAAATCGTCAGTTCAAGCTATTGAATGAAAAAAACAAAATTTAAGCTACCTTCATATACTACAAATAAATCAAGTTTTGAAATTTAAGACGAGATAGAGGAAGCCATACCTACCTACTTTGAGAAAGAGACAGATGTAAAGATTTGTCAAAAAACACTATGAATCCAATTTAATATATTTTTATCTTCGCTGAACATTGTCCGCATATCTAAATTTTCATAATAATAAACAGCTTATGGCAAATTAAGTAGTTATCAAACACCGTATTGCTGTACTTAATGATACATTTTACATTAGATTTATTAAAGTACTTTACATGATTGTTTTATAAAGTGAATCTAACTAACGGAATGTACACATCTTCTGTTTACTCACACTATCCCCCTGCAGATACGATTGAAATTACTGGCTAGAAAGTAAGCCAAAAGCCACCAACTCAGTTATAATATTTTTCGTAAACCTGCAATATCTCTTCTCTATTGGTATTTGGCCAAACTGCGTAATAAAATTAGCAGCCAAAACATTCGACAAAAGAAAAGTAGGCACTACACTTAGTGGAGATACGCGGTATTTACTTATGGTAGATAAGCGGATTTGCAGTACCCTGATTAAATGATTAAAAATTGACGACCATTGAGAAAACTTTTACCAATAACCCTATGAGTAAGTAGGTAGGACAGTTTTTTTTTGTCTTCTGTTATTGCAAAAGGAAGAAAATAGTTAGATTTAACTGTTGAGTGACAAACAAATTAAATCTCGATTTACTTATCAAACTTGAATAGGGAATGATTCCAACATTTGACCTCAATTTCATTTCATTACCCATAAATAATTGTTCAATTTTTCCCCTATAGTTTATTGTATAAATACATCTATCAATCTATCGAGCAATTTTTCAATCATTTATTTTTGGAATATCGGAAACGGCTCTCACAATTTCGATGAAATTTGGCGATATGGGGAGGAGGCGAATAATCGATCTAACTTAATATTATACCGTTTTAACGATATATTAAAAAAAAAAGATTAATTAACCTTGTCGTTTTCGGCTTGACTTAAGTCTGCGTATTGCTTAAGTATTCAAAAATATAGTTTAAGTATTCATTAAAACTCATAAGTATTACTTACGTTACGTTTGATGTTTTTTCGAAAAATAGACTTAATGATAAGTCTCAAAGTAACAAAAACACAGTTACCCTTAATTTCGCAGGGACAATAAAGATGATTCAAGACTATCTTTTTGTATTTTCTTTAATGTTGAATTTGTTGACTATAAGGTAGCGAACGAAAAGGTTTGAATCATAAACTTTTTTTAAGTTTGTCAGATTATTTAATTAATTAATGAAAACCAAGAAGCAGAAAATGTAATTTGAGTTAAAATGCAAATTAATAGAAAAAACAAAAGTTCCCTTTAGGACAACTGATCATAATGAAATAGAAACTAATAGTGCTGTAGAAAATAACATAATAAAAGCTATTTGTTTTTATAGTAACGCGAAAACATGAAACTTTTTCTTATTTAATAAAGAGTTCATCGTCAGCGGGGCTGGAAATAAATAAAAGTCAAAAGGTTCCAGCGGCTCTCATTTCAAGACGAACTTTACCAAAAACAAGTAATTATTAGTACTGCTTTTGCTATCTCAAATGGAAGACACATAAATAGAACTAATAACTAAAGTTAAGAATATCAGTCCTTAAGTAAACGGAAGAAGGGAGCTAGAATCGGCAGCTTGTGACCAGTTACCAATAATAGAAAGAATAGTAAAGAACGAAATGAAATTGTTGGCAGGAAATCCAATGTTCTCGGTAAGATCATTATACCAAGAACTGAAAAAACGATCCGCTATATTCTAGCTGAATTGGAGGAATTAGAACGGGAAGAGTTTTTTAGACTTAAGAAGGTGCAAGAAATTAAAAAGAAGAGAGCCAGGAAGCCAGAGAAAAAGCCGGAGAAGAAGGTCACTTGCCCTGTATGCATAGCTGAAGAAAAGAAAAAGAATAAATCCAATGTTTGTGTTGTTTGTAGTACACCCTTGATAGAAAAAGAATTAGCAGCTGGAGAAAAAACATCTGATAACAAACCTTCTGTAATAGTCGATTTAAAAGAACAGCTTGATTTGATACTGGTTTTAACAAAAGAATACGAAAGTAAGGGCATAGAGTCGACTAGCGTCGCAGAATTTAAGAAAGTCGCTGAAGATTTAAAAGAAGTTAAGTCAACCTCCTGTACTGCCAGATATACCTGATGATGTGGACCCTGAAAATCTATGTACAGAATGTAAAACTCGATTTGAGGAGACTAAAGCAGATAAAGTTAGTAAGAAGTCAGTAACTATAGAAGAGGAGCCGGATATTGTTCCTATAAGGTCATGCTGTCAACAGCTTTTAGAACAACTTCAAGGAACTGATCAAGAAAATATAGAAAATATTTGCAAATCTCAGCCTACATGTGATGAATATAATGCAAGTGATATAACACCTGATACGAAAGAAAGCGAAGCTAGTACACTATGTGAAGAACACTCAAAAGCATCCTCAGTTGATGCGGAGCTCGGTGTGTTTGAAACTGACTACAAAACTATAACTAAAATAATAAGAAGAAGGGGCGTAGATGGTAATGTAATTGAGGAAAGAAAAGTCATCAGAATAAAGAGAGAAGTAAGAAATCCGAGTGTAGCTGCCAGTCAAGCTGCTTCTAGTCAAAGTAGCAAAACTATGTATCAGTCATCAGAGACTTCAAACTGTTCTGATAGTTCACATGCTTACTGCAGTAGTAAAACTTGCGGTGTAGTCACTGTCTGTATTCCTAAAAGGCGGCGGTTTGATATTATACCGAGAAGTGTACAGTCGTATTATACAAAGCAGCCCTCAAATATGGCAGATCCTAAACTTAGAAATTGTGTCTCATCAGGTAGCATGTTAAACATTGATATTAATTTTGAAGAAATATGTGCAAGTCTATTAAATGTTTCTACAAGTAGTACTGATATAAAGAACGATTTAAAGGAATTTATTACATCTAGTATAGAATTCAAGAAAATCATGGAATATTTTGAGCCAGTGAAGTTCGATCTGACAGTTACGTCCAGAAGTAGTAGTGACACCAGTATTTATCAAAGTGCATTAACGAGTTCAAATCAAACTTTAGTGTCAAAACGTTCTATTTACGATAGAAAGAAACGAAAAGAAAAATCTAAGTCAGATCATAACATAAATAAATGCGTTAATAATTTGAAAACAAATGTGAGTCTTCAGAGTTTAGATAATTTCAATGTTGAACTAGTTCAAAAGTTTTTAAGAGGATTAGAATCGTCAAGAGGCAGCAACAATTAGATATATTCGATCAGTGAACCAATTTTAAACAGTAATACTCTTTAAGACTAATTATAACCAAATCATTGGCACAATATTATTTATAGTAAATGTTTACATTTTAAATAAGTAACAATGACGGACACTGAAAGTCAAACCTGTGAACACACAGAAGAAGAAAAACGAATGGCCTGCAACATGCAGCCACAGTCATCAAAAAGCACTACAGAGCGCCTTGCTGATCTCAAATCACACATCATGAACGTAGAGCAACTTACAAAACAATATGAACAAGAAGGGTTAGTTATTCCCAATGCTGAAAAATTCATAAATTCATGCGAAGAAATAAAGAAAAAAATAGATATGCACAATAGAGAAGAATTAAAGATTAACCATTTAAAAAATCATGTAGCGGAATTAGAAGATTTGACTGCGGAAGTAAACAAAGAAAATTTAGAATCGAAGAGTTTTGAAGATTTTTTGAAATCTTGCATAGAATTCAAACAAACATTGGATGATAGAAAAATAGAAAATGAAAACAAGCCGGATGAAGGTGACATGACTATGATTAACAAAATTAATACCGCTATAGAATTAAGTAAGGAAGCCAAACAAGAAGGATTGATTTCTTGTAGTATAGACAATTTTATTAAATCCTGTGAACAATTTAAACACCTTATCAAAGACCACAAGAAAGAAAAGACGCCAACGCTGCAACTACGATCATCATCAGTAGATATCATGAAAAATCTTAGATGTAATATCAACAACATGATGGATCTCATGACAAAATCAAAAAGCAAGGGAGCGATAAAAACAAATGTTGATGAATTTTTAAAAATGTGTGAGAGCTTTAAGTTAAAATTAAATGCTAAGTTGGCGCACGCCGGCAGCCAATCAGACCCATGTCAATGTGATGTTTGTAAATCTGATAATGTTGAAGAAAAAAAATCATTTAATTCTGCTTGCCGGGCGCCGGGTGGTGAAATACCTGCTCCGTCTAAAGATAAAAACGAAGAGACGTGCCCTATCCACTCCGTGAAGTCCAGAAATTCATGTAGTTGTATTGAATGTAAATGTGCGGTTGATACGAAAGCATCAAAATCATTTCATTCACTTGCTCGTATACCAGAAGAGGAAGTATTTGGCAATTCTAAACAAAAGAAAGGACATACATGTAAGTTTGAGAAGCCAGACAGTAGTATCAACAGTATATCTCTCTATGCAGTCGATACAAAAGCTAAAACAACCGAATCATGTCATTCCCAAAGCCGAATGATGGAAGCAAATAAAAAATTTCAATCAGTTAGTCAAGTATCAGTAGAAGCCATTTTTAGCCCCAAAGCAACCATGCATGGTAAAAACGAAAAAGCAATTTGTTGTGAACCAGATAAAAAAGTCACTAAACTCGAATCATTCCATTCTGTTAGACGAACGTCTGGAGGAGAAGTATTTGCGCCATATAAAGATACAAATAATAAGACATGCTGTGTGCCATCTGATAAAACCAACGACATAAGTGATAAAAAAGTTGGTGAAAGTAAATCATTCCATTCTTATGGACGTGTAACAGAAGACGCAATTTCGATTCGTTCTAAACACAGTAATGCATGTGGTTGTGTTAAGTGCTCTTGTCAACCTGACAAACCTATAGAAGCATCTAAATCAACTGATTCAGGAAGTCTACTATCAAAAGGCGAAGTAGTTCGGAAAGTGATTTCTAGTTTAATTTCAGACTCAATAAGAAATTTAACGTCGGTAGTCACTTCTGATAAGAAATGTGACACTTGTGGTGTCAGTGAAGACAAGACAATGTCTGGAGGAGAAACATATGAACATGTTATTAAGAAAGAAATAACACCTAAGAATTCATCTAAAAAATCTTTTATATTGCGACGGTTCAAAAGTAGCGGCACTGATAACAGCCCTTCGAGCTCTTTTGTTCCTAGGAAGAGTAGTAAAACTGTAGCCATTTACAATAAATGTTTGGGTATCATCGAAAAACAAGTACGTAAAGTTACAAAAATATCGCGCGTCCGAAACCCAGATGGTACAATAAAGGAGATTAAAGAAATTATTACTATTAAACAGAAAAAGCATAATCTAGATTGAAATTAATTAGATAATGTGCAAAAGGAAAAAATTGAACAGCCAGCAAAAATCAAAGAAGAAAACGATATTCCAAAAATTAGTGCCAAAAGGACTTGTTAAAGCTGTTTCAAAATTCAGATTGTTATGTACCTGTTTTTAAATACAAAGTAAATTTAAACAATAAGAACAGCAAATAAGTGATATACAGAATTTTAGATCGTTAAATTACTACTGTTACCCAAATATTACATTAGTCACAAAACGTTATAAAAATGGCAGACGCAAGTAACCAAACTACTTGCGAACACACAGAAGAAGAGAAAAGATTAGCTAACAGTAATTTAGTTCAGTCACAGTCATCAAAAAGTACTGAAGAACGTCTACAGGATCTCAAAACAAGAATAACTAACGTAGAAAAACTTACTAAAGCATACGAAAAAGAAGGACTTCTCATCCCTAATGCAAAAAAATTTATTCATGATTGCGAAGCTATTAAAAGAAAAATCGATAAGCACAGCGGAGAAGAGAAAATAAACCATTTAAAAGACCATGTAGCAGAGTTAGAAGGCTTAACTGCAGAAGTATACAAAGGTGATAACGTAGCTTCGAAAAGTTTTAACGAATTCGTGGAATCCTGCAAAGAATTCAAAAATAGATTAGACCAGCGTAAGGACGCAGAGAGCAAATCAGTTTGTGATGGATGCATGATTGACAAACAAAAAGGTTTAATATCTTACAGTATCGACAAGTACCTAGAATCCTGTGGAAATAGTAAATGCTACATTAGAAATGAAAAAAAAGAAAAAACAAACGATGAAGAACCAGAGATTACCCGGGTTTCAGAATCTCCACCGGATGTTCTGAAATGCCTTAATTCAAATATTAATGTTATGATTGATCTCATAAATAAATCTAAATCTAAAAAGAAGCTCACACCAAGTGTTGAAGAATTTCTAGAAGTATGTGAGAAATTTAAATGTAAATTGAATTCTTACATAACAGACGATGAAAAAATATGTGTTTGTCTTGTTTGTGGTAATATTGATGATAAAGATGAGCCTAAGGATTCAAATATAAATACACAAGTAGAAAGGGAAGTATGTGGACATAGAAGAAAACATAAACCGTGCGGGTCAGAGGAATCCATTTCACATAGCTCACACAAACACCACAAAAGTCACGGTGGTAACAAACATAATAGCTTGATGTGTGTAGACGCTACAGATCAAAATTATGTTGGAACACAAATACGGAAAGTAAGGAAAATAGTACGCACGCGAAATGCAGATGGCACGGTAAAGGAAGAAAAAGAGACTATCACTATTGATACAAAAGACATGGTTCAAATGAAATGACATTACGACGCATCATATAAATCACTTTGTACAAAAACTTAGAATAACAAACAGATAATGAAAGATAGGAGGAAAGTATAAAGACAAGAGCTAATGACAAAGATGCAGCAGTGATAGAATAAAATAAGATTGACATTATATCTTGCACACATATTTATACTTCACTATAAAAAGCGAAAACATAATCTTGTTACAGTAAATGCTCATTAAAACTTAAAGGGGGAAAACAGACCACATCTAATGTATAAAAACAAGCTGTTCATCAAATACCTTTATAAGCTTCCTTTCTGAATTTCTTTATAAATCTTTCCTTTATGAATTTATAGTATCATTTTGGTCATTTCAATAGTTATACTAATAAACTACATATTTGAGATTGTAAAGTTTTTTTATTTATTTATGAAGCGTCTTTTATATTACATAAATTTACTCTTTTAATTTAATTGCGACTTTTCAAATTGGACCGTAAATGATTGAGTTCTGAGGTAACATACATAAAAAAGTCTTCCTTAGGTGTCCTTGCTAACTCGATTTTGTTTCTGAATGTTTAAGCAAATTTTGCAATTAACTAAAACTATCGCTAACTATCTTTCGTAAAGGAAAACTTGGATGATAGTTCATTCCTCTTTATTAACTCTGACTTTTACAAAAACATGATTTAAAATTAAATTTAAGTCATAACTCTCAAATTCAAACTGATCTAATGAAGTTCTTAAAAAAATTGAAGCTTTCGATTAAATTAATTAAACTTCACTTTTTAATGATTTATATAATATGTGATTAAAAGTTGAAGAAATAATGGCAACTCAGAATGCGAGAAAGGGAGAGTTTATCGGTGGCATTTAAATTTCCGAAGAGCACGAAAGAGAGAAACATAAGTGTGCCTGTTGTTTGCAGGGGTCCTAACATAGACAGTTCAACTATGCCATATTGGGACTATGCGACAGATCTTATATCAGTAAGGAGCTATGAAAAAAAAGAGCAAAATTTTGCTGTACGGCGACTAAAAGAGATAAAAGTAGCAGAGAAGAGAATTGCTGGTAGTCTGCATATTTGTAAGAATTGTCTTGCCATGTTTGAGTCTCATGATAAAAACGTTAGAGGTGCTTTGTGTGCAGATTGTACCAAAATTGAAACCTCAACCAGTGTAAGGAAATGTGAATATTCAGAACGATTTACTACCCAAAAGAATGAAAACAAGATTGGAAATGACATGGACAACTCTATTAAAGTTACAACGACAATTTCTGATATACTAATTGATAATTGTTTGAAAGAAGAAGATAAAGAAAATAGCGTATTTGCAAAAGTTAAAAAATACGTTTGGCCATATGGTAAAGCAGTTACTTGTATGCATGTGAAGGATAAAGCACCAAGTAAAAATAAGAACAAGAGTAATTCACAAGAATTAGGAGTTTTCGAAAACAAATATAGACAAATAATTAAAGTGGTTAGATCAAAGAATAGTGATGGATCCGTTACTGAGGAAAGAAAGACTATAACTATTAGGACAGAAAAGAATAAACCTTCTTGTTCACAAGCTACCAGCGCTCATAGTTCCAGCAGTGTTAGAAAAAATACTAATGTTGTCAAGGAAACTCGGTCAAAAAAAGAAACGAGTGATCAAAACATTTCAAAGTCACAATCAAAACCTAGACAAACTCAGTCTGAAAAGATAGCTCTAATTGATACACTGGCGGCCCCTAGATTAAAAACAAGTTTATCTGATGATACGATAAAAGTTATATCGATTGACTCAAACAATACAAAAAAAGCAGATTGTCTTACTACACTTAAAGAAAAGAATAACGTTAGGCTTATCAGTATGGAAGAGAAACCTGATGAGCCTTGTGTGTGTGCTGTTCCAGAGAAAATATCCAAAGTGCGCATTAAGGATGTTAGTGGTATTCACGCTTTACGTCCTGCGCGGACATTAATGGAACTAACTAATAATCAGCCACTGAAATCGCCTGAGGATAGTGAAAATGTTAGCTTAGTGTCGTTTGCTACTTCTTATTCTCTGGATGAAGAATCAATTAATTTGTCTGCGCAAGACGTCGTTAAATCTAAATCGGATGAGGATAAAACTATTTGTACAGAGGTTTTTGACAACAAATTAGAAAAAGATAAGGTTTGTTCGCCATCTTTCAAAGGACAAATTGGAATCAACGTTGATGAAAAAACTAAAATCGTACGCACTAATGCGCGTTGGAGAGATGCTGGTGCAGCTACATCCGATTATAAGAGCCGTATTTTTAATTTACCAAGTAACACAGAGGTTTCAACAAAACAATTCTCTACGAACCATGATGCATGTGGCCATGTTTTTGAAGACGAAGATAATTTAACAAAAATTGAACAGCCTGATACTTCTGCTACAAATATTAACGCATCCAATGCTACGCAAACTGAAGAGTCCAGTTTTCCAATCGCTTGTCAAAGTACAGACGGAAGACCTAAATTAATAGATGAATTTGGTTTCCAATTGCCTACTTCTAAAATGTTCACAAATTTTCCTGAAAAGATGGAAAATAAAAATATATCCAATAACCATTATAGTGGTCGACCAGCTCTTAAAAGTTTTGACTACAAATTAAATGAAATGAAACGGTTGGAAGAAATGTACAAGAAAATGAAAAATAAACAGAGTGAAGTAGTTCCCTGTAATTCTAAACCATCAACTGCTTTTCCGAGAGCCAAACAAGAATCAGAAGACAAATTACAATCTGATTCTATGTCCCGTCTTTCCCATGATATACCAATCAGAACGAGAATGCACAATGAAAGTCCAAGGGTTTCAGGTGAAATTATTTATTCCCATTTGGATCCTAAATTCGTCCGAAAATGTAAAAAAGCTACAAAAGGGATTAAAGATTCAAAAAATCTGAACAGATCTGATGCAATGGTTGAAACTGACATGAAAATAATAGATATAAAAATGCCTGTAACAGAAAGTAGAGGTACAAGCCCAGTGGGATCATTTCCTCTTATCCCTTTAAAAATACATGAAATCATACCAAATTACAGTGAACTACCACAAAGAGTCACCGTCGCTACAAGTCCAGAATTCTCACTTGCTAAGCTCCCTGTTATTTCTACTAGTAGCCAATTAACCTTGACTCAAAATTTACCGATTAACGAGTTGCCAAAAATGTCTAATATCATTCCACCAGACCAAAGAGCTCTCGAATCAGATAGCATTTGCGAAATCAAAATTGTTTCCAAAAATTTTGACTACAAAACATTAACTTCAGAAGACACCAAAATAACTGTAGAGCGTTTGAAAAAGCTACTCAAAAATAATAAAGTCGAAGATTTCGATAAAATAATTTATCCTACTGTAAAACAGTTAACGAAAGTGCCCGATGATAAAAATTTTTCGAGACCCCATATAGTTTGTCCAGTCACTCCGATGATGAGAGACGCTGCATCCTCATGTAATTCAACGGCATCGTGCCCTAATCCTGAATGTCCGGTGAAGAAAATTTGCTGCCCCCCCAAACCTGAACCCGAGAAGAAGTTGTGCCCTCCAGAGAAAATCGACGTGGCTGTCAGCACGTTTGAAAGAGACATACCAAAGCGTAAAGTGGATTTCCACGCCACATGTAAATCAACTTGTTCAATGCCCGTTGAGTTGCCGAAATGCGCTAAGTGTAGAGCGACGATGATGAGGGCTGATGCTTCGACTAATACAAAAACTAACGCTAGATATGATGTCAGACCTTTGAGTAAATTAATTTTCACAAGGGTCATAACTGAGACTCAGTCTGATTCTTGCCTGTATTGTGGTAAGCGTTGTGGTAACCCAAGGTTCAGAGGAGTTGGGCAGATGACCATAAGATCACCTTTGCACAGTTGTTATAACTGCACCAGACCGATACCAAGAGCGGAATCTACGCCTACATGTCGGTTTACTGAATGCGATTGTTAGAATTTTGAAATTATATAGTTGGATTTATTGTATTTTAATTTTAGTAGTTTTATTTCACGTAGAGGACCTTTGGTATAAAAACATGTCGCTAAACATAATACTAGAAAAGGCAGCACAAATTTGGCTAACATCTTGTATTTTAAATGTTAAAAAGTTGTGTTCCGAAATGTCAGAACTAAGATTGTTTAAAATAAAATATTCGAAAAAAAGCAACAAACGGTTGAACGAGTTGGCCTCGCGCACCGTGCGTGGCTTTCGTTCAATTTTTTAGGTACCTATTTCAAATTATAGTGCGCTTCAAAAGGCCATATTTATTAAGATTCATTGCTGGCATAGTCCTGATTCTAAGAAAAATGTACAAAGTGTCGGATCATTATTAATCGATTAAAAAAATTAGGGAATAAAAAAATCCGATTTATTAATATAATGGTATTTGTCAGTAATATTATAATAATAAAAATTTCAATTTCACAAGTCAAAAGGAAGTGAAAAATATCTTTGATACCTAAGTACAGTCAACGTCATAAATAAGTGATCATTTCTGTACCTTGTCGCTTTTAGTCTACACCATTTCGTATGGCTTTCAAACATGCCGTTAAAGTGACAAGGTACAAAAGTGATCACTTATTTATAACGTCGACTGTACAAAATTTTGTATAAAAGCTACTTTTAACATCTTATTCCTTTATTTTCCTAATATTAAAAAAAAAACTGGATGGACATAAGTTGAAATATGGCCGTATAGAAGCCCCCCTTAAAAAATATTTACAATACAATACAATAATACATTTACTTACCACAATGAAGTCGACATAACTATTTAATAAAAATTTGTTTGTTAAATTAAGATCTTTTTTAACATTATTTCAAGCGTGATTTCAAGCAATAAAAGAATTATAAATTATGACTCGCAATAAAGCGTAACACTTCATCTGTATGTGATTTGATTAATAATAAACTTAATATTTATAACTCCTTCCTGCAGCCTTATATTATAACCACATCAACAGCGTAAGTTTCGTTGGTGAACATTAGGGATATCCACAACTAGCTTCGTCATATCTAAACTAATCAATATCCGTAACAGACTTCCTCAACCAAATAATAATATTCGAGCTTTAGGTAAGTATGTACATATATTTTCATCTATGAATATGTTATACAAAGTTTCCGTGACAATATTTTCAGCACGTTTGATGAACTGATTAAAAATAACTTAAGTTAAACGAAGGGTAATCGGCAGCTTGATTTCAGAATCACTTAATATAAATTACAATAACCACACGTTGTCAACAGGAAATGCAATGTCTTAGGAAAAATAATTATACCAAGAACAGAAGTAACCATTCACTACATATTATCAGAACTAGAAGAGTTAGAAAGAGAGGAGTTCTTTAGGTTGAAGAAGGTACAAGAAGTCAAGAGGAAGAGAAACAAAAAGAAAGAAAAGAAGCTGATTTGTCCTATATGCAAAGCTAAAGAAGAACAAAAGGGACGCCCGTCTATGATCTGCATAGTTTGTAAACAGCCTTTACATTCAGATCGTAAAGATCAATCACCTGAAGAAATCAAAGCGGAGGAAGCAAAGAAAACCAAAATCAGAGAACAACTTAATGGTATACTACAAATAATAAAAGAATACGAACAGAAGGGGCAAGCGGCTGCAGTTGCAGATTTCAAAAAAACCGCTGAACAGTTAATTGAGAAATTAAAGGCACCATCAATAAATCAGTTACCCATACCTGACGATGTTGACATAAGTAAGCTCTGCAAAGCTTGCAGAAGACGTGTAAAACCTAAAGGAGATGGCTGTCCTGTTTGTCAAGCACAAGCTGGAGAAAAAACAAAAATGTGCGTTGGTTGTAACGCGCCTTTGGCAGCCGAACCTACTCCACCAAAGAAAATTGACGTAGCTAAAGAGCTTAATGCTATCATGGACATAAAATGCAAATTCGAAAAGAATGGTATAGAGTCGGCTAACGTTGCCGAATTTAAGAATATCGCTGATCAGTTGCAAACTAAACTAAAAGAAACGTCCAGCGCTGCAGTCGTTTGTCCAAACGCAAGTCAAAATCAAGTTTGCCCATCTTGTGCTAGTACTAAACCTCCGCCAAAACCAAAGCCCTGTCCCCCTCCTCCTCCCCCGGTATGTGAGAAAAAATCGATCGATCCTTGCCCTGTTTGTGAAACTTTTGCAAAAAAGCTTCCTAAAAATTGCGTCGTTTGTAATACTTCTCTGCAAGAAGGACCAGGACAAAAAGTAGACAAGAGAGTTGAGGTAAGAGAACAACTCAACTCAATAATTAAGATAACAAGAGAGTATGAGCAAAAAGGCATAGAATCGTCCAGCATTTCTGAGTTTAAGTCGATGGCTGAACAATTGCAGGAAAAATTGAAAGCAGCACCACCGTTACCAAGTATTCCGGATGGCGTTGATCCAAAGATGCTTTGTGCCTCTTGTAGCAATCGTCTGGATGACAAAAAAGCTTTAGTAGAAAAGAAATCCAGCTGCAGAGTTGTTATAAGAGAAGACTCTGTCCCCTGTTGTCGACAAAAAAGCACTACAAGTGTACCTTGCGCTACGCCAGAAGGTGTAACTAATGTGTGCAGTAGACATTCTGCAGCAAGTGAAACCGGTTCGCTTCGCTTTTTAGTTGATCGTATAGGTGATTTAATATCATATGGGAAAGATTTTATATCAAGAGGGCTTGAAACATTTAGTTTAACCGACTTCGTAAATACATGTGAAACTACTAAATGTCAAATGCAAACATTTTTTGATGAAGAGCCCGGGCCAGGTGACTCTCAGGATTACGAAAAATTGCAATGTTGCGTACGTCATGTCATTGATGTTGCTAAAGATTTAAAATCGGATGACTGTTGTTACACACCAAGTGTCGAGAAGTTCGTAGAAACCTGTCACGCTGTAGACACGAAACTGGAAAACCAGAAATCCAAGAAAGGATCGAAAGTAGATAAAAAACGTCTCGAAGCTCTTAAAGGTCAAATCGACGATGTTGTACAGCTTACGGAAAGCTACAAAAGTTTGGGTCTAGAAATACCAAGTGTCGATAAGTTCATTGAAGACTGCGCTGTGATAAGGCAGAAGATTGATGAGCACAATGAAGAAGCAGCTCCTGCAACAGGACATGGAGCTGAAATAGACCACTTGAAAGGCCATATAGCTGAACTCGAAGGACTAACCGCTGAATTAAATAAAGAAGGCTTGGCTTCTAGGAGCTTCGAGGATTTTGTAAGGTCTTGCAAGCAATTCAAAACTAAATTAGATCAATTAAAAAATAAGAAACCGCCCAATCCAGCTATGCTAAAGATGGTTGCTCAAATTGATACTGCTATAGGATTGAGTAAGGAAGCGAAAGAAGAAGGATTAGTATCGTGCAGTATCGATAAATTTATTAAATCTTGTGAAGACATCAAAAAGCACATTTCGAAAGGTAATTCTGATAAAGACGCTAAGGAAAAAGAATCACCACCAACTCCACCGGGCATTCTGAAAGATTTGAAATCAAATATAAATGTCATAATTGATCTCATAAAGAAAAACAAAAAGCAGGGTATGTTAACACCTAGTGTAGAGAAGTTTCTTAAGTACTGTGAGAAAGCAAAGGCCAAAATTGATGCCGATATTGCAGCAGCAGCTGCTAATAAGATAGTGTGCAGTGAGATTTGTAATTGTGCGCCTAAACAGGTATGTTCAACATGTCAAAGTGTTATCGAAGACCCAGAGCCCACCCCCACTTCAGAAGGAGAAACATATCCTTGCGGACACAAGATTGGAGAAGAACCAGATGACGTCTGCGGCAGTTGCTGTGAGGATGAGGATGACGACATTTGTGAACCTTGTGAAGCTGCGTCCTCAAAAGACACAGATTTGGGTTACTTTGAGAAGAAAGTACGCAAAATAGTACGAGTGACACGCACTAAAAATCCAGATGGCACGGTAAAGGAGGAGAAAGAAACCATTATAATAACACAGGATATGCACGATCCTAACAATGAGAACACTTTAGACGATGATGATGATGACGAGTACCTTAATGACATGTCGTACGAATCACTTGTAACGGAAACTGACCAAGAAGACCAAGATGGTCAAGATGATCAAGATGATCAAGATGATCAAGATGATCAAGATGAACCAACATGTTGTAGTAAACCGCCGAGTGCAAAAGGCAGTAAGAGCAGTAAAAGCAGTAAATGTTGTAAAGATGATGATAGTAAAGTAAGACTTATATTGTACACTGACATCGATCAGAACAGACTTGGTTTTTGTAGAAAAACTAAATCCGAAGGAAATACTGGAAGAAGTCTTCCGTTAGCTAGCCCCAAAATTCGCCAATGCTTATCATTGGCTGAAACAGATGTTGGTTTTAGCAGAGAAGTATGTTTTTCTCAACAAAATTCTGTAAGTATTAACTACTGCCCCTCTGGTGATCCTAGCAACAATTCGCAAACCGAAACGCCCGAGCAAAATGGAAGTGACACTCGTAACTAGTATTGTAAAGAAAATAACTGTCTTAATTTTTTTATTGACTGTACGCTGAATTAAATGATGTTTTACCCTAAATCTTGTTTTACTGTACAGTTGAGGTAGAAGATATCTTGACACTTTAGTACTTTGTCACTTTATGCCTTCTGACAATTTTACACAAAAGTACAATAATAAAGTGACAGCAACAAGGTACTAAAGTGTAAAGTCTTCTTTGACCTTGTCTACACGCTATCACAAAATGTATCATTTGCGGTAGCAAAATGTATTATCATTTGCGCTATCAGAAAATGTATCATTTGGCTTTTCGTTCGAAGGAGCTATTCGTTCGTTTTTTTGCACTAGTTCCTTCACCAGAGATGAAGAAAGAACTGCAATTATTTTTTCTCAAATATGACATGAAATATTGACGTTGTATAACAAGTAATAGGCCGGGAAGTATCGCGCCATTTTGATCAGAATGTCTAACTTGCAATTCGTCTACGAAGCAAAATGACTAAAAATGTCTATGTAGCAAAATACCTAAGCAGTAAATTGTCCAAAGATCAAAATGTCTGCCAAGCAAAATGTCTAAATTGCAATAATACCTAAGCAGCAAATCGTCTAAAGATCAAAATGTCTGCCAAATGCCTTAATTTGAATAATACCATTATTACAACATTAGCAAAAAACGGCAAAAAAATCACGTTTGTTTTATGGGAGCCCTTAAATATTTTATTCTGTTTTTAATATTTGTTGTTATAGCGGCAACAGAAATGCATCATCTAATTTAACTGTATCTATCACGGTTCATGAGATACAGCTTGGTGACAGACAGACAGATGGACCGACGGGCGGACAGACAGTAAAGTCTTGATAATAGGGTTTCTTCCGTTTTTACCCTTTGGACACGGAACCCTAAAAAAGGAAACTATGACAAAAAACTCTTGCTTCTTAGTCAATATACAATGAAGTTCAAGTGCTGCATAGTCATATTGCCTGGTAGGCATTTTGCTTCTTAGTCAATATAATCTTTAGGCAAAATTTCACGTAGACGTTTTGATTTTTAGGCAGCATGATCAAAAAGGGGGCCAATAATCTGTCCGCGACATTTTTCAAAGCATTGCAGATTTTTGTAAGTAAACATGTTTTTTTCTGTAATTTAATAGATGGTGTACTTACATGAATACATGCCATCCTACGTAAGTTCAACCTATTAAACCGTGAAATATCTTGTTGGAAGTACGATTGTTTGCTAACGCCAGAGACAATTTTGGTAACGCAGGAGACGCCCAAAGTGTCGGTAAAATAGTTGATTGGCCCTGGTGCGTGTGAAGGTCAAGGCCCAAGCCCTCTTGTTCTGAGAGGAGGCGTGCCCAGCAGTGGGACGTATATAGGCTGGGATGGATGGAGTATACTCGCGCAGCACAGCTCTAGTGGAAGCACCTCGGCGGAGCGAGGATAGGTAAATGAAACGTTTCTATTGGTTCATACAGAGGCGGCGCAAGGCGAGGGCGACGTGAGCCACCGCCCACGGCCTCGCGCTCTAAGGGGCCTCGCGCTTCGAATGGTTCTTTTTTTGCACATTTAAAAATCTGTCATTTAATGTGTGGCGTGGCATCATAGGGCCACGCAAAATTTATCTTGCCCAGGCCAAATTAAGGTCCTGCGCCACCACTGGCTCATGACAAACGCATTCCTCGCTTATTACTGGTGGAAACACAGCCTTAGGCTACCACAGCTCCTTATCGACTTATATAAACGCGAAAGTTTGTATGGATGGATGTTTGTTTGGATGTATGTTCGTTACTCTTTCACGCATAAACAACTGAACGGATTTCAATGGAAATTTTGCAATATATACCTGGATAACATATAGGCTACTTTTTTATCCCGATATTCCCACGGGATAAGGATAAAATCTTGAAAAAACAACTGCTGGGCTTTAGTAATGAAATTTGGTATGTAGGTTGCTAGACGTCTCGAATAATAAGCTACTTTTTATCCCGATATTCCCACGGGATAGGAATAAAATCTCGAAATAACCACCACTGGGCTTAGAGTCATTGAATTTGGTATATAGGTAGCTGGAATTCAAGAATAACACATAGTTACATTTTATCCCGATATTCCCACGGGATAGGGATAAAATCTTGAAATTTCAACCGCTGGGTTTAGAGTCTTGAAATTTTGGACAGTTGTTCTTAACACAATCTCAATGAAGATAACGATATAAATTTTGGAATTTCCCAGGGAATTTTGTAAAATCCCGGAACTTCAATTGTAACTACCAGATCGAATAGTTTACGCGTGCGAAGCCGTGGGTAAACTCTAGTCGGTAAATAAAGCTACTAGCGTTATTTTCTTTGTCATTATAATTATCAGACATCCTCACTATTCCGTCTAGACAAGTGACCCGAACAATGCATTCCTGTAATCGTTGGCAGCGACGCAATAATTAGCGGCTAAAACAACCGCTCGAATAGTTTTGTGGCGCGGCCGTCGTACGCGTGCGCTCGAACGCCACGGCTAGGGATGCCAATCTACAAGGTATATTCTGATCTTCATCGGAATACGACGGCACTCGAAGTGTCAATAAATTATTGTATTAAATGAGTGACTGTTTCATCTATTAAAATACTGAACGACAAAAAATCTGGCCCTCAAACGTATTTTTTTTATTGGACTGGATGGCAAACGAGCAAGTGGGTCTCCTGATGGTAAGAGATCACCACCACCCATAGACACCTGCAACACCAGGGGGATTGCAGATGCGTTGCCAACCAAGAGGCCTAAGATGGGATACCTCAAGTGCCAGTAATTTCACCGGCGTCTTACTCTCCACGCCGAAACGCAAGAGTGCAAACACTGCTGCTTCACGGCAGGATTAGCGAGCAAGATGGTGGTAGCAATCCGGGCGGACCTTACACAAGGTCCTACTACCTGCAAAAATGCAGTAATAGGTGATTTTGTATGAAGAGTAAGCAAAAATTTGTGCCGCTGAGTATAATATTCATATTCATATTCATATTAATTTATTCATAAAATTAAAAAAATTACATGTCAAATATAATAATATCGCTTTGGGCTTAAAACCACTAAGTAAATTTCAATAATACCATATTCACTAATACCCCTAATTTTCAAATTACCATGGGCTCATAATATCTAAAATGTCATATTGTCTCTTGTAATAAAATGAACGAAATTCATTATGACTTTGACTTAAAATGTCATATTCTCTAAATACCTAAAGATTGAAATGCACAATTCATTCAAATACCGAAGGACAGAAATGACAAAATATTAAAACAACTCAAACCGAAAACACCCACAAGGCAAAATGTCTAATTTTTTTTCACGGATGGTGTTTGAGAAATTTGATGTTGATTATTGAATTTTAGTATAGTTCCTGTTCAACATACAAATTTAGGTATTTTAACTTTTGGTTATTTTAAGCATATGTTGTTTTGGCATGAAAGTGATTTTGAACTTTAGGTATTATGAGACTAAGGTATTTTGAAATTCAGCCGTATTAAGATTCCGGTGTTTCAAGAAAACAAAATTAGGCATTCTGTAATTTAAGTATTTTGAGACCAAGAAGTTTTGAGATCTGGGAAGGTAAAAAGGTAAAATTCAATTTAGAAGTTATAAGCCCAATAACTGTAGGTATTTGGATCTGTGGACCTGAAGTATCGGGAACCCTATCTGCTGGCAATCCGCCATGATAGTACGCGACGTGACGTCACACGGGGCATTCCGCGCTCCGTCTCGCTCACTCGCCACCCCTTACAATTATTACAACCCAGCCACAACTATACCGCATTATTCTGCATCCATTGCGCGTTATAAACACTCGCTTCACAGCTGTTAGTAAGACCGCTGGTAATGTATGAGGAATGATAATAGGGTCGTTTATAATGTTTTAACAATAAAACAGCTGTTCGTACGACTGTGTCTGGTGTAATCTAATTCGATTGCTTGGGTATTTTATTGCATTTCTTGGCTTGTTGCTCTAATATTTACTGCCTTTAACCGCGACTTCACAATAATGTTTCGACGTTGAAATGTTTGGAAGTTTGCAGTTCTATCACGTAAAAATGGCTGAACGGATTCAGAGTTGACAACTTGAATTAGCATTGAACTATATAGGTACAATTATTTTGCGCACCCGCGATATTACGATAGATTCTTCTGTGCAACAAATGTGTGTTCATGCAGTTCCTACGCCTCCACACTGTAAGAACACACACACACCACCCAAACCCAACTAGCATGGTGTTTTAGCATGTCATGACGCTGTTTTTAGCCGTCTATCCCACTAATCCCATTGAGTTGTCCCATTATGGGACAAAAATTCCTTCTAAAATCTAAACTGTTGAGTGGAAAAATTTGAAAAAAATCAGGATGGTAGCAAGTACATACATCAAATTTACAAGGAAATTATAACGGCTAAGGTTGCTTGAGAATTATTAGTAGTTTAAGATAAAATAGCAGCCTAAGGTATAAAATATACCTAAACTTGGAAGATTCCGTACAAAATCTTTAGAAAAATATTACTTAATGTTTTCGTAATGGCTACAGAACCCTATCTTGGGCGTGTCCGACATGCTCTTTGCCGGTTTTTTATATTTATGAGGGCAAGATAACGATAAAATACATTCTTTACAGGCGAAATCACGGGGACCTGTTTTTCCAGCTCGGTATCATGGACTGAGTCTACCTTCCAAATTTTGTTGAACCAATGATTTTGTTCCAAATTTAGTTTTTGTTTATCGGAGAGATAAACTCAGGGTACAACGGTAGATAGAAATGCCCAGAAATAACTTCAACAATTAAATAATTCAGCAATAGTTTTGCGTTATGACTTTTGGTAATATTTTTGATCAGGCGTCTGTTTAAACTCAACGAAGAAGGTAAGTACTTTCTTTTTGCGGTTGAAATATCAGAGTTTTGTGAATATTGTGATAAATATAAGAAAATGTAATATTTTAAGAAAATTTCAAAAATTTAATTTACGATTGTTTTAAGACAGCACAAATTACAGTCAGCAAAAAAGCTTATTTTAAAAATGACAACACTAACTTTTCATTGAACACCAGACAACACATAGCAAGCAGTACAAAAAACATAATACATTCGAGTTCATAAACCTGCGAGCAAAAATTTTATCAAAAATATCTGAACACGACTCTATTTATTGTTAAAGGCGTAGAGTCGTGTTCAGATATTTTTGATAACATTTTTGCTCACAAGTTTATGAACTCGACTGTACCTATGTGTAGATTTTCCAACGTATGCAATAGGCGGCCTTATCGCTTCAGAGGGACTTCTTCCAGGCAACCTTTACAATAGACAGAAGGAAGGAATAAATTTATAAATTGACTATTTATTGATTGTGATGTCGTTTTTAACAAAAACTTATTTTCTACATTTTCAGTGGGAATAAGTTGTTTAAACCCACTACACCGTATTAAACCATGACCGTTATAACAACGTGCCAAGTTGAAAATACAAACTGAAACATAGATCCACAAAAAAACCAGAAAAATAGACCAGCGCTCGGCTGGGAATCGAACCTAGGTCCTCGGCATTCCGTGCCACGTGCTATACCGCTACACCGCTACTGGACAGGGGTACAGACACGAATTTCTCCTATGCACCACATATCTTAGCTTGTTTGTTTCTTATTTAGTCACTTAAGCAGCGAAATCTATGCTGTAGCCCTCATCGAGAAACTTTCAGCATTCCATTGGAACTAACCGCTCACCCGGACAAGAGATGTCGTTATTAAGCAATCAAATTAAGATTGGTTTTTGGAATATTTTGTATTTTTTATTTCAACTCCAAACTTTGTTACTTTTACTTTGACATTTCGTTCCTGACACGTTTCTTTTACGGCCATGGCATGATGTAGTGTGTAGAGACCTTAATAATTTAACCATACGTTTAGAATCAGCCGGTCACCCAAGCTTGATTGTTGCTCGTGACTCTTCAAGGCCAGATTGCCCAAGAGTTTAATAGGGCTTGCCATTGTCACGAACTAACCGACAATACGCCTTTCTATTAGTTGCCAATTGTCATGTATTGAAGTAATTATTGTGTTGAATTTATCTGTTAGCTGATTTGATTTAGACTGTAAGATAAGAGATATTTGGTTAAGACATCGGCCAAACGTGAGTCAGACTTTATGAATACGAATAAGAAAGTTGGTTTAGTTTGTTTGTTTGTATGTTTGTTGTGTGTATTTGTTGTGTTTGTTGTTTGTTTTTGTTTGGGTTTATTTGTAGTTGTTTGTTGTTGTGGCGAAGAGCGAATAAAATATTTATATTCTATTCTATTCTAATTATTCTAAACTTATAAAACCGACGGAGTGCTAGTCGGACTCGCGCACGAAGTGTTCCGTACCATCTATATAACATACGTTACACATTAGCAAAAAACGGAAAAAATCACGTTTGTTTTATGGGAGCCCCCCTTAAATATTTAATTTATTCTGTTTTTAGTATTTATTGTTATAGCAGCCACAGTACGGAACCCTAAAAATGGAACTTTGTATGTTTTGCTACATGACACATTTTTTTTTAAGTGATTAATAAATGTGGCTTGAACCATTTTAGTTGCGTCCTGTCCGGCACTCCATACTACTTTCTGGTTTTTAGGGTTCCGTACCCAAAGGGGACAACCGGTAACCCTTTACTAAGACTTCGCTGTCCGTCCATCTGTCCGTCCGTCCGTTTGTCACCAGGCTGTAGGTATTTCATGAGCCGTGATAGTTAGACAGTTGAAATTTTCACAGATTATGTATAAATATGGCCGCTATAACAACAAATACTAAAAACAGAATAAAATAAATATTTAAGGGGGCCTCCCATAAAACAAACGTGATTTTTTTGCCGTTTTTAGCTAATGTCTAATGAGTAATTAATGTTGTATAGATGGTAGGTACGGAACCCTTCGTGCACGAGTCCAACTCGCAGTTGGCCGGGTTTTAAGTTATTTCATCAACAACCTTGTATAAAACCGTAACGAATCGACAAATTTATATTTACTTTAAAATAAATCTGTATTTTCAGCAGGTACAAAAGTAACAGAAATAACACTTCTACATTTCTATTTATAACAACAAAATCATAACGAAAAAGGATTACGCCAATTAATATCAAAAATAGAATTCAGTAATACCTTGTAAGGGGTTATTTTTAACTTCAAAAACAAATTATTGTGCGTCATAGCATCATTGTACATTATGAAGACTTTTTAGGATTTTCACACAACCTCATGTTGCTTCAGTACCACCACAGAGTACTTTATAATATAGTACCACAAAGCACTTTAAGGCTGCAGCTCCACTGAGGCGGAGACGAGGAGCTGAGTGGAGTAGAGCTGTGAAAAGAGTTAAATGATTACTCACACAAGTCTCCTCTCCGCTCCGCTCGTCTCCACTCCACTCCGATCGTCTCCACTCCACTCCGTTCGTCTCCACCTGTTTCCATTGAAGCGGTACGGAGGGCTTACTATCACTTGGCAAACGAAGTTTAACAATGATCATTTCACAAACAACGTTTCATAAACCATTCATTTCACAACCACTTTATATCACAAACGCTCATATCACAAATGATCATTTGATAAACATACTTTTAGCAAACTTGTCACTTTACATAAATTAAATGTCCATAATCCAAACAACTCATTTTTCAAACTAGTCATTTTACAAAACATCAATTAATAAAAACCAATCTAACCTAATCTAACCAACTAAAGGTACCTACTGACAGTAGTTAGTTTTTCTATGGGCCGCAGTTCCAACCTGACCTAACCTACTGTACTGGGAGCAGTTCGTTTTTTCTTAGGGTCGCAGTTCTAACCTAACCTAACCATATTGGAAAAAGTTAGTTTTTCTTAGGGACTCAGTTCTAACCTAACCTATTTCTTAACAAAGTTTACCTGAGCTACAGGCACCTCTAAATTATTCTTAATGAAGTATATCAAATGCTACATTTTATTAAACGTTTTTTGCCAAACGTTGATTTGACAAACGTGGTTTTGCCAAATGACGAATGAATAGTTTGCCGAATAATGATTTGTTATATGATGGTTTGTCAAATAAAGAGTTTGTGAAATGATCAATTTGTGAAATACTTAAATACATATTAAACATCCAAGACCCGAGACCAAATGTTCGTATTATTCATATAAATATCTGCTTGGGCCGGGAATCGAACCCGGGACCTCAAGCTTCGAAGTCAGGTTCTCCAACCACTTGGCCATCCGGTCGTCAAATCAAATCTAATATTAATAATTACTAATTAAATATTTACGACAATTGTAGAAAATTAAGAGTTTCTATCGATGCCCTTTACAGTTTTAGGGCAAGAATCAGCGGTCGTTTATTGATACAGACCCTTGGGCGGAAAACGTCAAGGTCTGGAGCTGACAGGGGCGGAAATCTAATTCTCCCGCGTTCAAGTTTACCCTTTTTATCCAGCCGCCGACATGGGTATTGTTGCCTGATTGAGACCATATCGGCTTCATTCATGTATTCAAGGAACATCGAACAACTACATATTTGCGGCACTTGCAATAGAAACTTTGGGCCCATGGTCGTCCGACACAAAAAAGTTTGTAAAAGAAGTGTCGGACAAGCTCTTCGGCGTCTTAGGCGACCATAGAGCTGGTACCTTATTTGCCCAGCGCCTAAGTTTGGCGGTGCAGAGGGGCAATGCGGCCTCCGTCCTGGGGACGATGCCCCAAGTGGGCGATCTCCAGGGAATTTTTTATTTGTAATTTTTAGTTTTGTAAAATTTTGGTTTGTTTAGTTATTTTGATTTTAAAAAAATACATTTTGATATAATAAATAAATAAATATCATGGGACACTTGACACTATGGATACTAGGCAACGGATAAACATACTTATATAGATAAATACATACTTAAATACTTTAAACATCCAAGACCCGAGAACAAACATTCGTGCTATTCACACAAATATCTGCCCCGGCCGGGATTCGAACCCAGGACCTCAAGCTTCGTAGTCAGGTGCTCTAACCACTTAGCCATCCGGTCGTCAAATAGGAGCCATATAGGAGCAGAATAAATGTAATCAACGAAGAAAATGGGCTAACAAGCGTTTCAACCACTATCAGTTTTCTGTCGCTTATACTGAAGAAATATACAGTTAAATGTTGCGGTGCTGTTATCATCATCCCAGCCTATATACGTCCCACTGCTGGGCACAGGCCTCCTCTCAGAATGGGAGAGCTTGGGCCATAGTTTCCACGCGGGCGGATTGGGAACTTCACACACACCATTGAATTTCTTCGCAGGTTTGTGCAGGTTTCCTCACGATGTTTCCTTCACCGTAAAACGCGTGGTAAATTTCAAATGTAATTTCGCACATGAATTTCGAAAAACTCAGAGGTGCTAGCCGCGGTTTGAACCCACGATCCTCCGATCGGCTGTTAATGCATTAAAATTTCTTGCTTACAGTCTCATTTCCTCTATACCTATATGCGACAGCAAACTGATAGCTGAAACGCTTCATATTTATACAAACAACATTCTTTATCTAAATAAGTTCCTATTAAAAAATTAAGAATAGAATAGAAATCTAGACCCGCGGTACCGTGTCAAGCCATGCGGCAACTCTACATTCACGGGTCAACTTTGCCCAGATTTACCTTATATTAACAACTCTACCTTTCTAGTTACCTTACACCTCAGTAAGCCTAATATAACACCTCTACATTCTTAAGTCAACTCTACCAAAGTTTTTTTTATTTAAATAAGGGCGGAAAACAAGCACGCGGGTCACCTGATGGAAAGCAATCACCGCCGCCCATGGACACCACGAGGGGTATCACAAGTGCATTGCCAGCCCTTTGAGAGACTGATAAGCTCCATTTTAGAGTTCCGGAGCCAAAATGGCAAAAACGGAACCCTTATAGTTTCATCAAGTCCGTGCGTCTGTCTGTCTGTCTGTCCGTCCGTCCGCGGCTTTGCTCAGGGACTATCAATGCTAGAAAGCTGTAATTTTGCACGGATGTATATGTAAACTATGCCGACAAAATGGTACAATAAAAAACTAAAAAAAATTTTTTTAGTGTACCTCTCATAAACGTAGTGGGGCGTTTATTTTTTCTCATCCAACCCCATAGTGTGGGGTATAGTTGGATAGTTCTTATAAAACCATTACGGGTTTGCTAAGACGATTTTTCGATTCATTTATTTTTTTGCGAAATATTCAACTTAAAAGTGCAAATTTTCATTAAAATCGAGCGTCCCCCCCGTCCGTCCGTCTTAAATCTAAACCGGTGGGTAGAAAAATTAAAAAAAATTAAGGATGGTAGTAAGTATCTCAAACTTTCAAGGAAAACTATAACGGCTAAGTTTGCTTGAGAATTATTAGTAATTTTACTCTTAAATAGCAGCCTAAGGTAAAAATATATCTAAACTTGGAAGATTTCGTATAAAATACGAAATCCTTTGAAAAATATTACTTAACTTTTTCGTAATGGCTACGAAACCCTATTTTGGGCGTGTTCGACACGCTCTATGCCGATTTTTTAAGGATCCCTAAGTTGTATCGCGCCGGGAATGCTGTCCCAGGAGGCTGGTTGCACATTTTTGTCGTGAACATTCATATTTATTATGTCGCGTCATTATCAGGGAACTCTACTTTCCTGATCATCTTTGCCCAGGTCAGGATGATGTATGTGACAACTCTACTTTCTTGAGTCCACTTTATGTGACAAATCCAAGTGAAAATTTCAACGAACCTGGAGAAGTACGGAAGCAAAAATTGTACGTAAATGCCCAGTGAATTTTGGCCCGACTATCAAAACATTGCCCGCCTTGCGCTTGATGCCTTATATTAATTTATTCTCACCGCACAAGAAACTCGCGTGACAAATGGTAACGACAGGTAAATAAGCAGGGCTACTACGAAACTCGAAACTCGAAGTTCGTGTCGTGCGATCCCTCTGACACTTATACTATTTAATACGAGAGCGAAAGAGACGGTACGATACGAACTTCGAGTTTCGAGTTTCGTAGTAGCCCTGCAGGGCCGAGTCTCTTTTGCGTGTACTCCAGTCAACGCGCCTGTCACTACTCATTACGTCACTGCCATGGCGTCTTCTGTCTTGACAGATGGCGTGATGATACACAATAGCTTTAGTCATATCATCATCATCATCTCTATCAGACGATCCCTTGAGGAGAACCAGTCTAATTTTAATTGTTTACATTCACATGACATGCTTAAAATTTAATTTTTTATAATTATTACTAATCATATTACCTTTGACGATTTCAATACAAATTCTTATAACTGACATTTATGTAAATTATAATGTGAATGATGTATTGATTGAATAAATAAACTAAACTAAACTAAACTATCTGCGACACAGGGTTTTCTAGTAACCCTAGTGCAGGCAAACGTGCTACATAGAATTTTGTAAAACATTGTATTTACTATCGAGAAATACAAACTGAAACACAGATGCACAGAACAACCAGAAAAAGAGACCAGCGCTGGGAATCAAACCCAGGTCCTTAGCATTCCGTGCTGCGTGCTATACCGCTACACCACCACTGGACAGGAGTACAGACACGAATTTCTCCTATGCACCACATATCTCAGCTTGTTTGTTTCTCATTTAGTCACTTAAGCAGCGACACTAGCGACATCTATGCTATAGCCCTCATCGAGAAACTTTCAGCACACCATTGGAACTAACCGCTCACCCGGACAAGAGATGTCGCTATTAAGCAATCAAATTAAGAGTCATTTTGTGTTTTTTAGTTCAACTCAATTTTTTTTTACTTTCACGGTCATAAAAATTACAAAAAGGAAATAAAAAATACAAAAAGACTCCAAAAAACCAATCATATTTGTATTTATTGTTATTTTGTACTGCAAATTATTGAATAAACCTCTTATCTATCATCATCATATCAGCCACAGGACGTCTACTGTTGGACATGGCCTGCGGCCTGCCCCATAAACCTCCAGTTGCTTCGGAAGCCGCCTGCACCCACCGCAAACCTGCGGCTTTAACCAGGTCATCCGCCTATTGTTGGAAGACGTCCTATACTGCGCTTCCCGATCCGCGGTCTCCATTCGAGAACTTTTCGGCCCCAACGGCCATCCGTTCTCCGTGCTATATGGCCTGCCTATGGCCACTTCAATAAGCTAATTCGTTTGGCTAGATCGGTGACCCTCGTTCTTCTACGTCTCTCATTTCTGATTGATTCCTCCATGGCTCGCTGAGCAACTTTTGAGCCAATTAATAAGTCCTACAGTGAAGCACCACGTCTCGGATCCATATTTCGTCACTGGCACACACGTACGTACAGTCACCAGCATTAATATCTGCCACAGCGGAGCGTACAAAAATATCTGACACGTCCTTCCAGCCCTAGAAATAGAGTCGTATCAGATATTGGTGCTGGTGACTGTACTTAAATACATATTAAACGTCCAAGATCCTAGAGCAAACATTCGTATTATTCATACAAATATCTGCCCCGGCCGGGGGTCGAACCCGGGACCTCAAGCTTCGTAGCCAGGTTCTCTAACCACTTGGCTGTACGCTTGTTTTAGGTTTTTACTTGTAAACATTTTCCAGTTAAAACATTGCCTTTTGGTCTTAATTCAGACTTCATTCACTTGCTGCGTACTTATATTTTGTAATTTTGTTTATATGGTCAATTTTCCATTTGTACAGTCACGAGGACCAATATCTGACACAGAATTATGATTATGAAATAACAGAAAAACCACAAAAAACTGGCCAAGAGCGTGTCGGACACGCCCGGGGTAGGGTTCCGTAGCTATTACAAAAAATAAAGTAATATTTTTCTAAGGATTTCGTATTGTGTACGGAATCTTCCAAGTTTACGTATATTTTATACCTTAGACCGCTATTTACTCTTAAACTAAGGTGACCCGGGGCTATTGTAGTTGGGGGGATATTCTATCTGAGCCGTCTGATGGCGTCCTTACGACGCCATGTTCTTCTCGGCCATTTTGCGTTGTGTTCGCCAGAAGACTGTCTTCACATAACCCACATGAACATGGCGAGCATGGCGTCGTAAGGAATATCCCCCAGCTACAATAGCCCCGGGTCACTAGTACTAATTCTCAAGCAATCTTAGCCGTTATAATTTTCCTAGTAAATTTGATATATTTACTAACATCCTGATTTTTTTCAAATTTACCACCCAAAAATTTGGACGGTCGACTTTAAAAAATTTGCACTTTAAAGTTGAATATTTCGCAAACAAATCACTGAATCGAAAAATTGTTAAGGCAACCCTCCAATGGTTTTAAAAGACCTATCCAACAATAGGTACCTCACACTACTATAGGGTTAGTCGAGAAAATAAAAATCACCCCCTTTTAAGTCTATGGGAGGTACCCTAAAAAAAATGTTTTTATTGCTTTTTATTTTACCACTTTGTCGGCGTGACTGATATGTATATTCATGCCAAATTACAGCTTTGTAGTACTAACGGTCTCTGAGCATAGCCGCGGACAGACAGACAGACAGACGGCCAGACATGAAACTATAAGGGTTCCTAGTTGACTACGGAACCCTTAAAAGTTACCAAGTCTAACATTGACTGTTAACGGTCAAATAAACGCGATAGGATTCACTTCAATTGACTTTTATCACCATTTTAGACTCTTTTGTTTTCTAACTAGTTACGAAAGGTAAGATACACGGCCGAGTGCTCTTCTTTGCGTGTGCGTCGGTCAGTCAACGCGCCTGTCACTACCCGTAACGTCACTGTCATGGCGTCTTGACAGATGGCGTTATGACACACGATAGCTTTAGACTATGTAGTGTTACAGTACAACGAAGATCCTACGAACGTAGCAAAAAAACCCAACTGCCTTAAAAAGATTACTAAGTAATCTGTTAAGTAACAACAACCACCTACAAAAACCTCTACCTACCTATTTTACACATGGCTTTTAGGGTTCCGTAGCCAAAATGGCAAAAACGGAACCCTTATAGTTTAGCCACGTCTGTCTGTCTGTCGTCCGTCCGCGGCTTTGCTCAGAGACTATCAGTGCTAGAAAGCTGTAATTTTGCACGGATATATATAGCAACTATGTCCACAAACTGTTAAGTACCTAACCATACGTCCCATACCTCCCTTAACATGGTACCTCCCATAGACCTAAAGTGGGGGTGAGTTTGTTTTTTCTCAGTGGTGGGGTATCCTTGGATAGGTCATTGGGTGTCCAGTAATCTGTTTTCGAAATATACAACTTTAAAGAGCAAATTTTCATTAAAATCAAGCGTCCCCCCCCCCTCTAAAAGCTTGAATAATAAGTACTTACAAAGTAGTTACAAAAACTTACAAGGAAAACTATAACGGCTAAGTTTGCTTGAGAATTATTGGTAGTGTAAGAGTAAATAGAAGCCAAAGGTATAAAATATACTTAAACTTGTAAGATTCCAAAGAAAATACAAAATTCATAGAAAAATATTACTTGATTTCTTGTTAACAGTTACGGAACTCTATCTTGGGCGTATCTGACACGCTCTTGGCCGGTTGTTTGGTTTAATATAATTGACATTTGACAGTGAAACACTGACAATTATCTAAGGATTTTTACTAAGATCTTGATTTTGATACAGTCGGGACTATTCAAAATCTTTAGAGTTAGGTATTGTATTGTATTGTAATCGTGACTGGCTCTAAAATTCCCAACTGTTGAAGTTTAAGTTACTTACTTAACAGAATTCTATTTAGACTTCATTTAGCCATTTTATTTATATGAAAGGAATACTAAAAAAAAAAAATTTCGAAAATTTATTTTGCATCTTTGGCAACATATTATGCCCAAAGTAAATAAGTAAAATAGCCAGCAATTTTATCTCGAAAACTAGTAACTAAATAACAATCGCGTGTCTTAAAGATTCTTTTAATTACAAGCATCAGGTTACCATGGTAACGCGACACGGTCGGGCGACTCGTCAGCAAGTCTATCGTGAAATATGGAGTGAGTTTTCGGAGGTGTTCTGACGGGGTAAAGCAGTTATAACTGGAGTTCCTTTTAACTTTTCTATAAGCTTTTATTTAGTTTCACCCTAGTTTCACCTGACCAGTTTTGCTGTCTGTCTGTAATCAAATTTTGCAAGTTGAATTCGACCAACTTCCAGTAGCTGGATTAACTTGAAACTTTGTATAAGTACTTATGTAAATTTTGTGACAATACAATAATCTGGTAGTGACATCCTGGTAGTCCGGCCAGGATCGTCTCCACAGGACGGAACTCTTCAACGGTTAATGCCATCGACTTGAAATTTGGTATGCTAATGTAGTTTGGTTGACAATATAAGTACAGTCAACAAAAAGTACAGTCAGCAAAAAAAGCTTGTATTAAAAATGTAATTTTTAGTAAAAACCTTTTTTATTAACTTACTAAGAAAGAAAGAAAAACAATACAATACACAATTTTAGCTTGAAGAAATAACAAATACACACACTCACATATAATCAAAAACTTTCGCATGCATAATATTATGTAACAGATTTTATTAAAGTAGGATTAAATTTCCATCTATGGGGAGGCCTTTGCCCAACAGTGGACGTACGGCGGCTGATATAATGATGAAATTTCGATTACAATATTGAAAAATCCAAGAATACTTTTCGGTACTAGACAGCAAACAATCTGCCCGAAATAATATTTGCACTCCTAGGACTCCCAAGGGTTTATAAATTGCAAATATCTTGAATAGCTAATATTTGTCGATCGTCTGGGGTTAAATTTAAATAACTAATGATATAGAAGCACTTATGCATAAAATGGCGAAAACCCTTAAATTCGCTAAGTTTGTCCGTCGGTCCGTCGAAAATGCAAACCATATCGAAAATACAAACTGAGACATGGATGCACAGAAAAACCAGATAAAGAGACCAGAGCTGGGAATCGAACCCAGGTCCTACACCACCGCTGGACAGGATATGGTTTCACGGGATACCCGTAAAAGTAACAAATTTGGAGTTGAAATAAAGAATACAAAAAGACTCCAAAAACCAATCATAATTTGCTTGCTTAGTAGCGAAATCTCTTGTCTGGGTGAGCGGTTAGTTCCGAAAGAGTGTGACGTCTCTCGATGAGAGCGGAACATAGATGTCGCTAGTGCTGCTGCGTAGCGTAGTAGATAAAAAGCAACCTGAGATATGTATGAATAGGAAAAATTCGTGTCTAGATTCCTGTCCAGCGGTGGTGTAGGGGTTATAGCACGCAGCACGGATTGCTGAGGACCTGGGTTCGATTCCCAGCGCTGGTCTCTTTTTCTGGTTTTTCTGTGCATCCATGTCTCAGTTTGTATTTCCGATATGGTTTCACGGGATACCTGTAAAAGTAACAAAAGAGTTGAAATAAAAAATACAAAAAGACTCCAAAAAAACAATCATAATTTTACCTTTGTAACTTTGTTACCTGTAAAAGTAGCTTAAAAATTGTTTCTCTATTCGAAAACAGATATTCTGAAGTTTTAATTTATAAAACATATAAAAATGGTCAAATACCGTATATTACTTAGATCACTATGTTGGTACAAGGTTGGTACCTGCCATGCTCAGTATCAACCCAGACGACCTGGAAACTATCCAGTTTATTGGTTATACAAATCGCAATTCGGCCGGTTCCCGGGGTGTCGCGTTACAGACAGACGAGCTGATGAGCACCTGATGGTTTGGCAACATGCCGCAAGTTACAAGCTTTCGCGTTTCGCAATACAAGAATTTCTTGTGTAGCGTGGTACTCAAGCAATAGTAGAGAAATCTTTTTTTTACATAAAACTGGCTGTGATTGATCCCTATCTCACCTGATGTTAAGTGCAGATGAGGCCAAAGGTGTATCTCACTGGTTCAGTAACAGCCTATTCACTCTA
The DNA here is from genome assembly GCF_025370935.1 of Choristoneura fumiferana. Classification (NCBI taxonomy): domain Eukaryota; kingdom Metazoa; phylum Arthropoda; class Insecta; order Lepidoptera; family Tortricidae; genus Choristoneura; species Choristoneura fumiferana. The sequence continues at coordinate 6,714,750 of NC_133498.1, read as the reverse complement.
GCCTTGAAGGAAGAGCCCTAGATTCTATTTATCTGAAAAAACAGATGATGGGAGAGAGCGAATTCCATTACCTTAACCGAATCAGGCGTTACGAGTACTTTGCAGAGGTCCGTATCAATTAATTAAAACAATTACTTTGCTTACCCGCGACCTCATGATAACTAAGTTTATGCAAGAAACGTATGTTCATGCAGTAACTCCACCTCCACACAGTAAGAATACACACAAATCACACAAATCATCCCACAAACTGAAGCGTTACCAGATGTGTATGTTATTTGGCTAAAATTCAGTATGAAAATACCTGCTCTTTGAACTGAACACACAAGCTATAAAATATCAAAATTTTAATATAGACACAACATAGTTTGAAGATACATTTTTTTAATGCACTGTCAGTAAAAATCTCGTAATCTTTTAATTGCTGTTGGGATTTAGTAAATCTCTGTATTTTGGGTAAGGCTAGCATAGTTTAAATTTTTAATCGCTTCCGCTCGTGACCTGCGCACGCGCCGCGTCGCGTCAGCCGTGATTTTACGCTGACTTGTGACGCCCGGAATTCGGGTAATTATGAGGATGCCAATTACGCCGCCTAACTACGTATGTCGTCAGGTGGTAGTCTTAAATAAACATTGTTGCATCTATTTATATTGTATTTCGATCCAATTTATGAAAAGTGTAAACAAAGACGCCATTTATCCGACCACAGACATTCAATGATGTGAAAACCTAGAACCTATTGCAAAATAATTAATCTGTTCAGTAAATTGATTAATTTATTAATTGAATAAATCAAAGTATTTTTGTCACAATGTTTATTCAATTATAAAAGCAGTAACTATTTTTTAATTTTAGTAAAAATCGCTCATTCATCGGCGCATTAATCGATTTTTAAAATGTCAAATTTTTCACCATCTCTACGCTAATCTATGCTACTAAGTACATATTATACATATGTTTCAATCATGAAATAACGTCAGATTTTGACGAAGATTTTTCAAATGAAAAATTAATATTGAAATCAAGTTAATTTTGGTGAAAAAAGTGATTAGGCATCTAGTTAAAAGACACGAATTATAGATAAAATGTGTTATTGATTCGATCCAGTGGGTTTTTATACAAGAATTTTGATGAAATCGGTTTGTTTGTACACTTTTAATAAATTGGATGTCGTGTGAATTGGATACCACTTCTGAGACGTAAATTGTTAACCCTGCTTACGAATAAATGCTATTATTCTGTTCTCGAATATTTAAATGATGACCTAAATTGTTTGTAATTGTTTTTGTCTATTTTTTTTTTCTCGTATACCTATCTAATTTAATGTTCAATATATAAATATAATAGGTTAAGATCGGGCTTAATAGCCAATGTTTTTGTACGCCAACTGGCAAAACATAGTGCAACACGAAAAAATGTAACATCTCTGTATTTATGCGGCCATCACCTATGTTTCACAAATAAAACACTTTTGACTTTTTGACTTTTGACCTTAAACATGTCGAGGATGAATCACGTAACAGGGTGGAACCTTTTCATAGTAAACTTGTTTTTTTGGCAAATGTATGAGATGTCAACATGACATAAGTAGCACAAAGGTCCCACCCTGGTACGTGATTCAGTTTCCTTGACTGTACATAAAAGGGGCGTTTAAAGTTGAACTTTGATAAAATATACTTTAATTATATATTTTAAAATGTAATTCCCAAGAAACTTGAGTTGTGTCAAACTCAAATTAAAGCAGCTATATGTATGTATACAAGATGTCTTTAGATTATACAATGACTCTTTAATGAACACCATGACATCACACTTCTAATACGTATTAGTTATATACACTATTATCTTTATTATACAGGCGTAAGCTATCACATTCAGTTCTTGAATTCGAATTCCGAGATTTTACCTTAACCGACCCACCTTCACACTGAGCCTTCTCACCAGTGTTAAGGTAGGGAAATTACTTTGCCAGCTTAAAGGTCGCGGGTGAGCAAGGAAATTATTTTAGTTCATTGATATGGACCTCCGCAAAGTAACGCCTGATTCAATAAACTATTTTAAATTAATCAGTGTAACGGCGGATCATACATAATAATATGAGTAGGCACAGTGTTGGGTAACTAGGCAACGGTTTACCTTTCGGACTGTTGGTCCCACTGCTAGGTTCCACTTATTTATATAAATATTATATTTTAATACAAAAATAAGTAGGTTAGGTTAGTTAGGTAACATCAGTTGCCCGAAGGGCAAAATACTCAAAAAGAGGAAGACCAAGCCAAGGGCGGAGCTCTGTCGAAAAACAGTTGGACAAACTATAGTTGGACCACGGGTACGTCACGATATTTATCTGAAGAGGTTGTAACACTTGTGTTTATCTCAAGAGGTTCCCAACCTTCACACTAATGTGTCAGGTTTCCCATCCTTACTGCTAGTGTGAAGGTTGGTAATATAATTTAATTTACCTTCTTTCATACTAGTGTTAAAGCTCAGCGTGAAGGTGGGTCGGACGGGGATTTTACTAATTTACCAGAGAATTCCCGCGAACTACGTCATACGTACGGATCAATGTTAGATACATTAAAAACAACCTTGCCACATGACCCAGCCGTGGAAATTTCGTGATTTTTCCCGTTTCCCTGGTAATATCGGGATAAAAAGTAGTACATGGTATTCCAAACGTCTAGCTCTATTTACCAAATTTTATCTAAACCTAGTCGTTTCAGCGTAAAGGAGCAACAAACATACACAAATATTCAAAAAACTTTCGTATTTATAATATTCGTATAATGAGGGCTATCGCGTATGAATTCGCCACTAGAGGCGCTAGTGTAGCGTGAGGTCTCCGAAATGTCAAATCTCAGTTTTTGGGTGAGCTACGCGGGTTTATTTATAAAATTAGAATAATTTTGTGAATATTTTGCAATATCTGAAATTAATTATGTAAGTATGGCAAATATGCGTTCCGGGGCAATGAATGTCTGTGTTTTGAGACAGTTTTGTCTTTCGGAAACCTTTGTCCTCTTTTTTTCCGAACATGTGGCATGCTCGATATTTTTATGGTACGGTTTTAAGGTGTATTAAATATGATTTTAATCTAAACTTTGTTTTCACGCCCGTAATAACAGACTTTGAAAGCCATACCTAAAAACCTCACGCTACAGTGTGCCATCTAGTGAGACAAAAAACGATAGCCCTCATTAGTTAGTACTTACCCCGTTTGATATTTATAACATTTTGACTTTGAATTCAGGTTAATCAACTACTCAAGTTAGTTGTCTAGACGTATTAGGTGTTATTTTAAGTTCTAAAATCTAATTAAAGCATTCGATTCAAACGCTAATGAAAGCATTTCAAATCACAAACCGAATCTTAATTTAAACCTAATTATCGGTTTTCTTAGAAGAGTTTGGGAGGCTGTTATCATAAACCTCCTGATATCAACTATCTGACAGATAAATTCTAAATCAAATATGAAATTGTATGTTTACGCCTGCTTCACCGACGTTGCAGAATTCCTTATCCCTTGGGAATTGAGTAGTTTCCTGGTAAAAAAAAAAAAAAGTCCGCTCTCAGTTACATTATTAGAAAATGTTGGAGTTTTGTCAATCAAACAAAAAATAATCGAACTGCGGACCTTTAGCTTCGTTATCTGTGGTACATATTTTCATGTTCGTAATTTTTGTTTTATTACTAGCTTTTATTTAGTTTCACCTGTCCCGTTGTCTATCTATTTGTAATCAAATCTTGCAAGTTAAATTAGACTAACTTTCAGTAGTCAGATTGACTTGATATTTGGCATACTTATGTAAATTGCGTGACAATACAATAATCTGGTAGTGACATCCTGGTAGTCCGGCCAGGATCGTCTCCGCATGACGGTACTCTTCAACGGTTAATAGCAGCGATTTGAAATTTGGTACCTATACAAGTATAGTTTGGGTGAAGAAAGTCGACAAAAAGTACAGAAAGTAAAAAAAAGTTGTATTAAAAATGAAATTTTCACCAAAAACTTATTTCTGTGTAATCCTATAATATTATAAATGTGGATGTTTGTTACCCAATGACGCAATAAGAGCTCAACGGATTTATATGAAACTTGGCGTACTTGCAGATAAACAAAGATCTGCATTGAGACATAGGATACTTGATATCCCTGTAATTCGTGTGGGATAATATTTTAAATTGAAAATACAAACTGAAATATAGATGCACAGAAAAAACAAAAAAATAAGACCATCACTGGGAATCGAACCCAGGTCCTCGGTAATCCGTACCGCTACACCACTGATGGTCAACGGTACCGACACGAATTTCCCCCATGCACCTCATATCTCAGCTTGTTTGTTTCTTACTTAGTCACTTAAGCAGTGGCGCTAGCGACATCTTGCCCTATGGTCTTATTTTTCTGTTTTTTCTGTGCATCTATATTTCAGTTTGTATTTTCAATTTAGGTTTTACGGGATGACCGTAAAAGTAAAAAATTGGAATTGAAATAAAAAAATACAAAAAAGATACCAAAAAACCAATCTTAATAATATTTTAAGTTTAAATAAAAATAGAGGGTACCGTGTACAAGTACGATGACGCGCATTGGCTCTGAAGATGACGTGACGTGTTAACTTCGTTTGCAATCAGTAGATGGCGTTGTGCGAGCAAACGTTGTTCTTTTAAATTTTTACCGTAGTTTTTTCAGCCCAAACTCCAAGACATTAATTGATTGCTTTGCCATGGCAACAAGAATCGTGTAAGTAAATTGTTAATTGTCGTTGTATATTTCAAAAATAAGGTATTTGACAACTCCTGATTTTGCCATATCTTAATATTAATATGAAAATATAGATACACAGATAGTGTTTAGCGAAGAGAAAATTTAAATCGGTTGAAATTTGGATTTATAGTGATTTTTTGAAAAATCTTTATACCTGTCTCTTTCTCAAACGCTTTTCTCTATGCAGCAAGTATGGCGCTACTGGCGTGTGACGTCACATGCCAGTATGTCTCTTTCTGTCTAATCTTGAATTTCAAACCTTTATAACTTTGTTATTTGTAAAGGTAGCTTAAAAATTGTTTTTATATTCGATAACAGGCATTGTGTAGTTTTAATTTATAAAACATATACAAAGTAGTCAAATACCGTACAGTTCAGACGGCATTAAGCGATTTCTAATGCGGGCGAAGCCGCGGGTTAAGGCTCGATTTGTATGTAAATATTTTGAAACATTTGTGTGACTTTTGTGAAAGTTAATCGATGCCTTTTTTCATTTTTTCATAACTTATCCATATATTATGAAACAGTCCCCAACATTAAGCAGATAAAGGCAAAATGATGAAATCTTTGATCTCAATTAAAATCATGTCACCATATAATTGTGGGTAGACGTCTGAAAAACCGAGGCTTTGAAGGGAAGGGGTTACCCCCTCTTTATAGAGTAGGTTTGCTACAAAACATTCACAATACCAATGGACGATAAAACCACATATTACGTATACGCGTTGCACTTCGAGATGGGAGATAATAATCTGGTGTATATGTTCTAAGATCCGGAATAATCGACGTTCACCGATTTGTTAACTGGATAAAAATTATAATTTAACAAATAAAATAAGTTTCTGAAGAAAACCCAAAAAAAATAATTCATTAATATAATTACTGAAAATAGCCCGAATGGCTTCGAGAAAAGTATGGTACGGCTATGCCTTGGTTTTGCTCGACTTAGCGGATAATTACAATAAAAACATTTTAACAAAAAAAATAACCTCCTGGATCCTGGAGGTGATTTGGCAGATACCGGTATTTCTTTAATAAATCGAATTAATGGGTGACCCTTTAAAATCAAAATGCGTATGTACTCAAGTGAGGACTGGGGGATCCAGGAGGAAAAACCGGCGAAAAAAGTGAAAATCAAAAAATAATAAACCTTTTTGTTTAACCTTAATCTAGGTACCAGTTTGAAGTCGGTGCCTCAGCACTAGCCAGGAGGAGTGGACCTATAGTCGTCTACCTGATGGGCTTCTATCACTCCTCCTGGCTCGTGCTGAGGGAAATAATCACCACATACTATATAGACACCTGCAAGACGAGGGTGCACTGGTGCGTTGCCGGCCATTTGAGTGACTGACAGGCTCGTTTTTTATTTGTTTCTGATTCCTAATTCGACACTTTCCGAAGTTCATATTCCTAACTCGTCATTTTCCTGATTTGTCATATTAATCCAGTAAAATATTGTGTAATAAAATAACCGTAGTATATGGATAAGTACCCAAATGCCAAGTTTCATAAAGAACCATCGATTTATCTTCGACAATGACGATCTTCCATATAAAGTTTCATCCCCTATTGCACCCCCTCATAGGAAGAATTTTTAAAAACTCGCGAACAAATATCTATTTACTTATCTCTCGGCAAGTTTAATAAAGATTCATCCATTTATCTTTGATAATGACGACCTTCCATATAAACTTTCATCCCCTATTTCATCCCCTCACAGGTCTAATTTTCAAAAAAAGCTCAAGCAAATATCGACTAAGTTCTTATTAGGTAAGTGCCTAATTGCCAAGTTTTATGGTTTTATCTTCGACAGCGACGAACTTCCACCATATTCCATTCCATTCCATTCCCATTCCATTTCCATTTCATATTATATTCCATTTCAACCCCTTAAAGCCTCTTTTTCGCAATAAAAGATAGCCTTTGTTCTCTCTCAAGGTCTATTCTATTTCTGTACCAAATTTCATCAAAATCGGTTCAGCGGTTAAGGCGTGAAAGCGTAACAGACAGACAGACAGAAGATATGGAAGTATGGATAAATTGAACAAAAAATTGTATTTGAGCCAATATGGACCCAGATTTTATAGATCCCTAAGTTGTAGTTTTGTCTTTGTGTTATCGTTTTTTTGATACTTTTTCACGCTAAAATAGCTGGATGAATTCGCGGGTAAACACTAAATACCTACTTAGTAAAATCTAAACACCTATCGGTGGAATATAATAGGTAGGTAGGATCTGTACCCAAGTGTTATTTATACCTAAGTGGTATCGACCGCCGCCGCAGCCTGATTTATAGCTTTTTTAAACGCCCTATTTTAGATTATCAGCCGTTTTGGCAAAAAATACTAGTGAACTAAAAGAATTTCCTTGCCCACCCGCGACCTTACGATAGCTAAGCTTATGCAAAATAGGCGTGTTCATGCAGTTCCTCCACCTCCACACTGTAAGAACACACACAAATCACACAAACCCATCTATCACCACCACCACACTACACTGACGCGTTTCGGACTCAACTAGACCTCATCTTCAGAGTGACACAACCGTACACCATGCTACCAGTTGTTAGAAGGAAATTCTTTTAGTTCATTGATATGGACCTCCGCAAAGTAACGCCTGATTCAATAAATTATTTAAAAAATACTAGTGTCTTTATCGCACGCTTTTGAGATTAATGTCTTTTTTTAATGGTAATTAAATCTGTTGAAAATTCACTCTAGTCTGCATAAATAACAATAACCTAGGCAACTTTAAAATGTTGAAAAACCTCCGAGATTGTCATTTCTCTTTATCCATCCTGTTGTCTATGTATTTGTATTAATAATGTTGTGTCTTGCTTGTTTGTGAATACGAGTAAATGTATTTTATTTATTAGCTTTTTTACATCATCAGCATCTCATCATGACACTTAGACACTTAGGGTCTGTTTCACCATCCATTGATTAGCGTTAAATGGCGGCTAGGTGTGATGCCGTCTCTATTTGTTTTGTTCGAATAGACGGAGAGGGCATCACATTTAACCGTCGGCTAATGCTAATCAATGGGTGGTGAGACAGCCCCTTAGACTTACACTCATGATGTCGTCAGTCCATGTAGTGGGAGGCCACCCCTCCGTCTTCCGGTTCGTGGTCGCCACTCGAGGACTTCTCTCCTCCAACGGTTATCTGACCGGGCCATCAGAAAATAAAATAATACCTATCTCAAATGGCGTCGGCGGACCGGGAGACGGAGTCGGTAGGCCTCCAACAAGATGGAGCGACGACCTGGTTAAGATCACGGGATCGCGGTAGATGCGGAAAGCACAAGACCGATCTGAGTGGAGCTTCGGGGCAGGCCTACGTCCAGCAGTGGACGTCTTTCGGCTGACATGATGATGATGACCTTGATAATTTAATTTTCAACAGAATATCATCTTTATTACTAGTTTCTTTTCACCAATGAAACTCACTTAGCTCCTATTTTCTTTTGGTATATTACCTTCAAAATTTCACCTAGTAAGGTTTTAAAGTTGACACAGATGCTGGTGTAAAATCCCAACATCCCGACCCATTTAGCAGCTCCCTGAAATCGAGAAAGTTCTATAATTAAGCATTCTTTCATCATTATCGTTATGAAGACACACCGCCGCCCAGGCCGCGTCGCCCCGCCCCCGCCTTATTTATGAAGCTCTGTTTACCCTTAATCGACGCCATTTTGTTTTTGCATTATCTGTGGGAGTAATTGGACTTTGGTATTTTTAAGTTGGTAAGCATAGTGTAGCGCCTTACCATTTTGCAAGGTTTTATTCAACTTCACGTGGATGTATGAAAGGAATATTATTGAAGGTACAAGTACTTATTAATTATGTAGAAGAACGAGCGTCAAAGACATAGCCAAGCGAGTTAGTTCGTTGATGTGGCAATGGGCATTAGGCAGGCCATATAGCACGGAGAACTAATGGCCATTGGGGCCGAAAAGTTCTCGAATGGAGGCCGCGGATCGGCAACCGCAGCGAAGGATATTATGTCCACCAACGGGACGGACGGAATCAGAGGTCGTATTGTCTAACGTTTCTGATGCTCGAGATTACAGTTTTTGTATATGAAATCTGTCATTTGATAGCGATCGGGAGCGCCGGAAACATTAGGTAATACAGGCTCTGGTTAACGGTGCGACCAAACCGCTGCTTAAAAAACGGTGACGGCACGGAATCGCAGTGACGCACCGTATGCGCACCGTTTTTATCGCATGCTCTCCACACCGCTGCTTTAGGGTACGTTCAGATGACGGGCGTTGAACGCGCGTTGAAGGCGCGCTAAACTTTTGTTCAGTGTTCACATGATACGCGCTTGCCAGGCGTTCAACGCGCGTTGCCGCGACCGCCATGGTTCAGTCAGCAGAGTTCATTTGTCGAAGATGGACGTTGAAACTGTTTTAACTGTGATATTATACCGACGGTTGAAACGAGGCAACAGAAGACGGAGATATTGGGTTCATCCAATTTTGACAACCAGGCTGACTGAAAGCCACTACATCATCTTGTATCCTAAATTAAGGCAATACGGACCCAAATTTTTTAACTACTTCAGAATGTCCATCAAGTCATTTGATGACTTACTGGCTCTCATAAACGAGGAACTCGTAGCAGATGAAAACACTGTGCGATATACCATTTCACCAGAAGAAAAACTCATAATTACATTGAGGTAAGTTTTTTATTAATAGACATACATATATACGTATTTTTATTAATCAACATATTTATATACGTATTTTTTATTAGTCAACATATCTATATACGTATTTTTTTATTAATCAACATATCTTTATATAGGAACTTGATATTAATGAACATATCTATAAATTAAATCAAATCAAAATTGTTTAGGAAAGATTTTTTAAAGAAAATACAATAAGTTGTTACTCGCAGAATAAATCTAACTCCGATTCGTTGCTGGTATTGGTTGGTGCTGGCGAAGGAGTGTGTGTTACTGGCGATTGAGATCCCATTGCTGTAGTATAACCGTAATGCGCTAAGTTATTTGGCACACCAGATTGCTGTGATCTAAAATCATGATATTGAAAGTCTTGATTACGCTGCTCTTGTGACAAATAATTTCTTCGTGGTGGTACAGGGTTACGATAATTTTGATTTTCAAATGTCTGATGTTGCATTCCTTGAAAGACATTTTGGTTTTGCAAGATTAAATTATAAATGCCAATTTTTGTGTGAAGCCGTTTATATTCCGGGATTTTTTAATCTCTTTAACGAGTGACAAACAAAACAGCTTATCTTCATCGTCATCTTCTTTTGGGTGCGAAACATTTTTCTGTACTAAACTCTGCTCTAATATGCTCGCAAACCTTTCGTCAGCAGGACTTATTTTTTGTTTTTTTCTTGGAGTAGATTTAGGACTCTTAAAGGCAGAACTTCCTTCTACTTCAGCAACTTCTGACGAAGCTGATTCATTTTCTGTATTGAAACTATTTTCTGTATGTTTGTCGGCTATAGATGGCTGTAGAAATTGTAGTCTATTAAAATGAATATATGATGAGGTTTTGGAAGCTCCTGATCCAGATTTAACAGTCTTCATTTTCTTGACCTCTCTCATATAATTATCTCGTAAACTCTTCCATTTCTTTTGCAGAGATGACGCTGAAAAAAGACAGATTTTAGTAATAGTTTGTGTTTTTTTTTTCAGATATTTGGCCACGGGATGTTCACTTGGGACATTAAGCTACGATTATAGAATTGGCAAATCTACTGTGGCTACTATTATACCACATGTATGTGAAACTATTTGGAGAAAATTGAAACCCATTGTTATGAGTGAACCAACGAAAGAAAAATGGTATGAAATATCGGAGATATTTGAAAAGCACTCAAAGTTTCCCAATTGTTTGGGAGCCTTGGACGGAAAACATATACGGTTAATACAGCCTGAACACACGGGTTCCATGTATTATAACTATAAACATTTTTTTTCGCTAGTTTTAATGGCGCTAGCGGATGCAAACTATTGTTTTGTATGGGTTGACATTGGTGCGTACGGTAAAAATAGTGACTCGGGTATATTCAAGAATTCTTCATTGTACAAAAAGCTGACTGAAAGGTCATTAGACCTGCCTGATCCAAAGACATTGTTAATAAAAAATAGACCGACAGTGTTGCCATATGTGATAGTGGCTGATGAAGCTTTGGTATGATGGAGAATTTAATGCGGCCCTACGGCGGAAGGTCACTAACCTATGCTAAAAAAATATTTAATAATCGTTTGACATTAGCACGCCGCTATGTTGAATGTACTTTTGGCATAATGTGCAATAAATGGCGTATTTTACATAGGCCATTAGATGTTAACATGTGTTTTGCAGAAAAGATTGTAAAAGCTATATGTACACTTCATAACTATGTTAGAATGAGGGATGGCTACAATTTTGACGATACACTGTATACTCCACAACTGGAAAATCTAGCCTCACATTATACTGGGCGTGCTGTGCGACAGGCGGATAATGTTCGAGAAAATTTAACTAAATATTTCATTAACGAAGGAAAACTTGATTGGCTGGATCACAACATTTAATTTGTAATACAAACTGATTGTAAATGTAAATAAATATATGTACTCACATAATAATTTCTTCTTTTCTTCACTGTCATCTCCTTCACAGAATATGAGGACGAGTTCTTCCCAAGCCCGTCTCTTTAAATTCCTATCAGAATAATTGCTACTTGTCATGTCCCATATCGCAGGACGTTTCTCTATTTCGTCTATAAATAATTCTGTGTTAAAAGCTTCGGTTTCCATTTCGGACGACTTCTTGACGACCCGATGAACCCTAAAATACGTCCATCCGCGTCGAAAGCGCGCGCTCAACTGAACGGAAATATGGAAAACCAATGATCTCAAAGCGCGCGTTGACGCGCGCTGACAACAGTCGGCGCTAGTGCAGCGTTCAACGCGCGTATTAATAAAACGCGCGTTAGCATGTGTACGGCCCTGAATAGTTGTTATGTAGTTGTAAACGCACGTTATCAAAACGCGCGTTCAACGCCCGTCATCTGAACGTACCCTTAAAATACGGAATCGCAGTGACGTGTCGTAAACTTCACGTTTTTACCGAACAAAAGTCGTGACGTTTACGGCAAGTCACTGCGATTCCGCACCGTTTGCGTATTTTAAGCAGCGGTGTGGGACATGCAAAAAAACGGCGCGATACGTCACTGCGATTCCGTACCGTCACCGTTTTTTAAGCAGCGGTTTGGCGGCACCTTTAAGCTGCGGGCTCACTGTGGATGCAGGGTGCTTCCAACTGAAGCAACTGGAGTTCTATGGGGGAGGCCTATTGACCAACAGTGAACATCCTACGGTGATGATGACTATGATGATGATGAAATGAAAGGTCAACGACCTGCTTGATGCGCAACTTCTGAACCCTTTTCTAACCAATAACTCGCCAATACACCGGAATTAGCTTAAACTTTAAACCTAATTACAGCAATGAAAGTTATTAAGTGGAGTTCGTCCGCTGTCCGAGCGACGCTAGTGCATAATGTATGCGAGCTGTCGCCGGCTCCCACGACCTGAGACATTTAGTGCTTACGACCATCGTCAACATGATCATCATCATCATCATTATTATCATAATCAACAACATAATCATCATTATGATTGGTTTTTTGGAGTCTTTTTGTATTTTTTATTTCAACTCCAAAATCGTTACACTTGTACGGGTATCCCGTGAAACCATATCGAAAATACAAACTGAGACATGGATGCACAGAAAAACCAGAAAAAGAGCGCTTTGAATCGAACCCAGGTCCTCAGCAATCCGTGCTGCGTGCCCCTACACCACCGCTGGACAGGAGTCTAGACGCGAATTTCTCCTATGCAGACATATTAAAAAAGCCGATTTTTTTACACTTTACGATGCTATTTACGCTATAGACTGGACGCCGATTTATAAGATGGATTTGGAAGGAAGTCTTGATTTTTTTTTATGACGCTTTGTATTCCGCTTTGGATAATTGTGTGCCTAAGAAAAAGGTATTTGTGAAAGGATCGAGGTACGTTTATCCAGAGTGGTATAATGCTGACATAATAAAATCAATAAAATTAAATCGATTCTTCACACGAATTACAAAACGAGTAAGTCGAAAAGGGCCTATGAGGCTTTCTCCGAGTGTAGGGCGAGGGTTAAAAGTATGATAGCGGTGGCAAAAGAACAGTTTGAGAACAGCGTGCAGAATCATCTAACGGAGTATCCAAAAGCTTTTTGGAACTACGTAAATTCCAAGAGACAGAGAAGGAACCCAAAGCAGATTTTAAAAGATGGAGAAATTCTGAGTAGTGAACGATGTGCCTCTCGGTTTGCGGAATATTTCCATTCGGTGTACAGTAAACGGCGAGCGAAACTGAACGTGAGCGAGGCGGTGGCCGCGGCGGGCGGCGGCACGGCGCGCGTACAGCTGCCGCGCCTGCGGCCGCGAGACGTGCACGCGGCGCTGCGCAGGCTCAAGCCGAAGAGGTCCGCGGGCCCGGACGGTATACCTCCTTTCATATTTAGAGATTGTCGGTTCGAACTGTCTAAGCCGCTGCTGCATATTTTTAATCATTGTTTAGAGGCAGCGACATTTCCATGTAGGTGGAAAATAACAAGAGTGGTCCCCGTCCCGAAGGGAGGTTCATCGGGGTCCCAGGTAGAGGAATACAGACCGGTCGCGGTGCTGTCGACCCCGGCCAAGGTGTTTGAATCAGCGATACACGCTCGGATACTGCCGCAGGTGAGTGAGCAGCTGAGCGACGAGCAGCACGGCTTCAGGCCGGGCCGCAGCACCGCCAGCAACTTGCTGAACTACATGGCTGACGTGTTGCCGGCGGTGGACAGTGGGGTGCAGGTTGACGCCGCTTACTTTGACTATAAAAAAGCTTTCGACTTGGTCGACAACGATATCTTGCTCAGAAAGTTAGCGGCGGTCGGTTTCACTCCGCATTTGCTGGAGTTCTTTGCCAGCTACATGAAGGACAGGCGGCAGTATGTCGAATACGCAGGTTACACATCTCAACCATATTTTACATGGTCGGGCGTGAGTCAGGGTAGCAACCTAGGGCCCCTACAGTTTATATTAATGGTCAATGACCTGCCGTCGGTGGTTGTCGACTCGAAGTGTCTGATGTTTGCTGATGATCTCAAGTTGTCACTCGCTATAAATAATAGTGATGACTGTGAAAAGTTGCAAAAGGATATAAATAGAGTAGTCGCCTGGAGTGATAGCAACCGTTTGCAATTTAACGTTACAAAGTGCGTAACGATTACTTTTTCTAGGGCACGTACGCAATTACGATACGACTATGAAGTGGATGGTAGTCCAATGACTAAGGTGAGGGAAGTCAGAGATCTAGGGGTTCGTCTAGTTAGCGACCTTTCCTTTCGGGACCACATCATGAGTTGCTGCAAAAAGGCATATAGAAATTTAGGGTTCATCCTCAGAACAGTTAGAAAATTTACTAACATTAAAACTATTATAACTTTGTATAATGCGTTGGTTAGGAGTCACTTGGAGTGCAACGCAATAATATGGGCACCGCATGAACAGAAATACAATAGGATGGTGGAGAGGGTTCAGAACAAGTATTTAAGATACTTGTATCTTCGGTATTATGGGGTGTATCCTTTCTATCCTCTAATGTATCCAACATTATTCGTGTTGGGCATGGTGGGGTACAACGAGCTGGGAGTAAGGAGGGACTTGGCACTTGTAACGTATATATGGAAAATTATAAGAGGTGTCATTAAAAATGCGGACATACTGGGGAGACTGGGGCTGTATGTGCCGGAGCGGTACGTGTGGCGGCGGCGGCGGCCGCGACTGCTGGCCGAGCCGCGCGGCCGGACCAACTTGCTCAACAGGGCCCCGCTAACTCGGGCCATACATACGCTGAACAAAATAGCCGAAGAAACAGATTTGTTTCTCTGTGTTTTGAGTGAATTCACAAAGGTAGCACTATATGTTATATGTTACAAGAATAATTAACTACTTATATATTGAAGCAAGAATTTAATATTTGTGTTGGAACTTCTCTGTCGCATTAGGTCAAGCCTGTAATGATAGATGTAAGTGTGTGTACAATAAATAAATAAATAAATAAATAAATATCTCAGGTTGCTTTTTCCCATTACGCTACTTAAGCAGCAGCACTAGCGACATCTATGTTTCGCTCTCATCGAGAGACGTCACATTCTTTTGGAACTAACCGCTCACCCAGACAAGAGATGTCGCTACTAAGCAATCAAATTATGATAGGTTTTTTTGGAGTATTTTTGTATTTTTTATTTCAACCCCAAATTCGTTACTTTTACGGGTATCCCGTGAAACCATATCGAAAAATGTGACGTCGTGAAATGTGACACGGCGAGGGCAAAATGGGTTTGATAGTAGAGTTTTACACTCTGCTTTTCACTTTGATGGCGAAGAGATGAAATAGCAACAGTGGAATTCAACCAGCATGCAGGCGTGCAAATATTTTGTTGAGAGGCGATTAATTTAATACAAATACTAACATGTATTTCTTTTTTGTACAACAATGAGTTGGTAAACAAACAAACAACAAACAATTTCTGCATGAATTGATGATCGTATCGTTATCGTTTCGTGGGCACAGCACTAGCTTATATCGGCCGATCATTCGATTCTGTTTGACTCGACAATCTGGGCGCCGCCAGCATTAATATTATATCGATGGTCGATATACAGCGCACGGCAAGACTGACAGCGCTAACGAATTATGGATTTTATGAGAAAATAATCACTTTGTAGGAAAGCTAAGGAGATAAAAATAGTAGAGTATAAGATCCGAATTATAGAGGCTTTGGACCCATTTGTATAGTTTTTTTATTTTATTCGACTGGATGGAAAACGAGCAAGTGGGTCTTCTGATGGTAAGAGATCACCAGGGGTATTGCAGACGCGTTGCCAACCTAGAGGCCTAAGATGGGATACCTCACGTGCCAGTAATTTCACCGGCTGTCTTACTCTTCACGCCGAAACACAACAGTGCAAGCACGGTAGGATTCGCGAGCAAGATGGTGGTAGCAATCTGGGCGGACCTTGCACAAGGTCCTACCACCTGCAAGTTCAGGGTTTCTCAAACTTATGGCTCCACTTACCACTGTTAGTTTCTAGATGAAGCGAGGTGAAAAATATTGCCAGTGTTGCAGCCACCATAACGTAACTCTTGTCGCGAACCCCCTACCGTCGAATGGCGAATCCCTAGGGGTTCGGGTACTCACTTTGAGAAACCCTGGTTTAGTTGATGAAAATATTTTATTTCTTTATTCGCCATACAATTCCTGGCCAAACTATAATTGAGAAAGAAAGAAGAAATTTATTCACTTTCACGAAGACACACAAATCTATATTAATAATTTCGTCCAGGGGTACGGTAGACTCGAACGAAATGCACATCAAATTGAAGAGCGTAAAAAAATTAGTCGATCCGAGTCGACAACATATATCCGCAAAATTCGGATTATGGAGAATTTCGTTAAATTCTAATGGCACTGACAAACAAACCGCAGTCGCCATCTTGGGTAGTTCCGTTTCATACTAGCTAGCTCTTAGATACGGCTCGCCTTCAACACATCGCGTGCGTCACGACAAAAAAGTATCCATTACAAAGAACTGTGACTCATGTGACTGTGTAAAACGAAACGTCTTGCCGAAAACTTGAATGGATCTTATCAAAACTCAAAACTATCACCAACTACCTTCAACTATAACTATCTTCAGTTGTTGACGTTTGTTCCGAGTCGACAACTTGTAGGTAGAAAATTCGGATTTAGCGAGTATTTTCAATAAAAAATGGAATAAATTACTGAGTATATATAATGGCGTTGCGAAGTAAACATGTCAAAGTCATCACATCAGTGGCGTGAGTGTCACGTCATCACGTGTCACAGGTTTGCATTTCGTTCTCCATTGTGACCTTTTAAGGGCCCCACACACGGTACGATTCGTCGATTTTCATCAGATCGATCGTACAGACGGATCGTACCTTATATGGGGCCCTTTAGGTCTAATTTCTTTGATTATGAGACAGACATACGTAGTCGGTCCCAAAGTTCTGTCACTGGCACATTATTTTTAAATTTAAAACATGATTTAAGAAAATTTGATTGAATTCCATTTTTGAATGTTTGTCAATTATTTTAAAACAATAAACAGTCATTCGCTGCAATTTCTCACGATGGAGTGGACGTTGAAAGAAAACCGAATAGCTGTTTTAGCATTGCACCGCTGTGGGCACTCGCCAAGTACCATTTTCAAGTTGCTCAAAAATGTAAATATAACGCTTAGGTTTGTGTACCGTACGATTGACAGGTACAATGAAGTCTCCAGTGTTGAGGACAAGAAAAGAATTGGCCGGCCTCGCTCCGTACAAACACCAGCAGTGATCAAAGCGATCAAGGCACGCATAGCAAGAAATCCTGTCCGAAAACAGAAGTTGATGGCTTTGCAGATGGGTGTCAGTAGAAAAACCGTCAAAAAGGTTTTAAACGAAGATCTTAGTCTGCGAGCATACAAAAAATAGAGTGGGCACTTACTTAATGCCCGTCTAAAAACAATAAGGTTTAAAAGATCCCAGAAGTTGTTAAAGCGGTACGCGAAAAATCGACACCGTGATATCCTCTTTACAGACGAAAAGATTTTCGATATTGAAGAGAAGTACAATAAACATAATGATAGAGTGTACGCTAGGAGCTCTGAAGAGTATTCTCTGATCTTATTACGGGCCAACTGAGGTTCATTTTTGCGAAAAAGGGGTCAAAATCAGTGCGAAAGTGTACCAAGAGACGGTTTTGGATAAGCATGTCAAAGATCTGCCCAACACGCTATTTTCAGGTCATAATTTTGTGTTCCAGCAGGATTCTGCGCCAGCACACAAAGCCAAGACCACTCAAGCCTGGTTTGGCCGTCAAAAAATCGACTTTATAAGACACGAAGATTGGCCTTCCTCCAGTCCGAACCTTAATCCTCTGGACTTTAAAATTTGGCAGGTCTTAGAGGGAAGGTCTGTGCTAAACCCCATAAAAATTTGGAGAGCCTGAAGTCATCTTTAAGAAAAGCAGTTGCTGAAATAGACATGAAAGTGGTGCGTGCTGCGATAGACGACTGGCTGCGCCGATTAAGGGCCTGTATTAAAAACAAAGGAAGTCATTTTGAATAATTTTAAGTACTTAAATTATTTTTTTAATAAATGTACTTTAAATTGGTATATAATTTATTAAAACTGATTGGTACTTTTGTTTTTATCATTATTTTCATTTGTGACAGAACTTTGGGACTGACTACGTAGTTATTTGGGCAAATAAGATTTAGGAGAAATATCTACTGGTGAAATACCGATACGTAGGTTAGCCGTTAAAGTGTTTGTGATAATAATTAAGGCTGGAATATACGTCAGATTTTTTCGATAAGTACGACAGTCTTTACAGGCAAAAAATTTTTTCAAACATATTATTATGAGTACATTTTACCCGAGCGAAGCCGGGTTTTCATCTAGTATAACAAATTTAAACATCACACACATATAAAACAAAAAATTACAAAATTAAAATACATCGACATCTATGTATAGACTGCATGTTTCTTACATCAAAACGGCGCACAAAATTGGTTCACACCGCGGATTTGTGAACCTTTTACTATAGTTTGTTGACGTCCGTGACAGTGGTTGTGTCAAAGTAATATCGATGATTGATGCGCCGCGAATTTTGTTCCAAACAGCCAGTCTAGTGCCGTAAGGTACATAGATGTTAATGTAACAAAATTTGGAGTGGAAATAAAAAATACAAAAAGAATCCAAAAACCAATCTTAATTTGATTGCTTAATAGCGACATCTCTTGACCGGGTCAGTGGTTAGTTCCGATGGAGTGTTGAAAGTTTCTGGATGGGGGCTTAAAACATAGATGTCGCTAGTGTCGCTGCTTAAGTGACTAAATGAGAAACAAACAAGTCGGTACTCCTGTCCAGTCGTGGTGTAGGGGTATAGCACGCAGCAGGGAATGCTGAGGACCTGGGAAATACAAAAAGACTCCAAAAACCAATCTAAAGTTAATGTGAAAATAAAAGTAAATGAAAACTAAAAAAAATCTTTTTTAAAACATTTTTACACTCATGAATGAATTGAGTTCAAATCTTGCCTATTGGCTGAATAATCGTTGAAAATAATATCATAATACTAAATTATATTTCAAGCTCCGGGAAACAAGTCTGCAGTAGAATTTTCAACTTTGGAAAACTTAATTTCCTGTTGGTTGGGAAGTTCTTGGAAACGATAGCTTCATATCTGTAGGTAATAATTCTATGGAATATAAATATAAGTTGTGGCTTAGCGGTTGACATGGGCTCTCGAGCAGAAGATCGTGGTTTCAAACCCCGGCTCACACCTCTAACTATTCCGAAATTCATGAGAGAAATTGGGGTTTAAAATTATCTCGAGCTTCGCGGTGAAGAAAAATCATGAGTAAACCTGCACATACCTGTGAAGCAATTCAATGGTGTTCAAGTTCCCAATCTGCTAATAGGCCCTCGTGGATCGTACCTAGACCCAAGCCCTCTTATTCTGAGATATAGCCTGAGGTGATGATGATGATACAAATATATACAAGTACTTACAGTGGTGGCCATGTAATTAAGAACGATTTGAAGTTCCAGATTATTTTTAACTAAATCATGTCATGTGTAGTCGTGGGTCCTTCTTAGAAGTAACTAGTTACGTTATGAAATAGCCACATGAATAGAGCAAACGGGATTTAGAATAAAGAATAAAATTACTGTCATTTTTTTACAAATTTTGTTTTTATTCTCTTTAGTAACAAATTAAAATAGTAATGAAGCTGGACAAATAATTAAGAACGATTCTTTAACTGTTCGAAAGTTTTTTTATTTGAAACTTAGATTAACTAAATCACACTAACGTGAAGTTTGTACAGAAAAAAAAAGCAATGTAATACATTTTAACTAAAATTAATAGTTAGTAGCATGTCCACGGCTTTTTATTACTGCCTTACACCGGCGAGGCATTGAATCTATCAATTTTTGACATTTCGCAAGAGAGATAGAGTTCCATTCTTCTAAGAATACGTCATACAGTTCTCTTAAATTGCCACACTGTCGATTTGAAACTTTTTTCTTGACTTCGCACCAAAGATGCTCTATTGGGTTCAGATCGGGGCTGTTGGCTGGCCAATCTAAGACAGAAACTGATTGCGATGTGAGAGTATGCTTGGGATCATTGTCGTGCTGGAATGTCCAAATAACCGGAAGCACGCCTTCAGCATATGGTAACATTGTTTCTTCCAGTATGTTTTTGTATTGAAATTGATCCATGTTTCGTTCTATCAGCCTAACAGGTCCAACACCATGTCCAGAAAACATCCCCAAATTTTACATTTCCCCCGTCATGCTTTAAAGTTACTTTTGTGTACTTTGGTCGAATGCTTTATTTGGAGGCCGTTTTACATATCGTTTGCCATCAGAACATACCCTATTTATTTTTGTCTCGTCAGAAAAAAAACGTTTTTCCACTGTCTGACTGTCCAGTTTACATATCTTCTTGCAAATGCAAGCCGGGCTTGCCTATGACACCGTTTCAACATAGGCACCTTCCTTGCTATCCTTCCGTGCAACTTTTCTTCTACCAAACGCATTCGAATACTGCGTGCCAAGATTGCTGAAGGGTTGTTTTCGCCAAAATATTCTTTTCTCAACTCATTAGACCTTTTAAAAGAAATTTGTTTTGCCAAACGAACGATATTTCGATCATCTCGACGAGATGACTTTCTTTGTCTAGGTACACGCGGAACATTTGAAGTAGTTTGATACGTAGCAAAATGCTTTATGGCGTGGAAAACCATAGTTTTTTAACATTGCAGATGATCGGCTATGTGTTTATACGACCAATTCTTGTCGCGAAGTTTTAGTATTACTTTCTTGTAGATTTATCACAACTTTTATTTTTCCCCGTTGTTTTTATATGAAGCAATCGCCTTAAAGACTTTTGCGGCACTAAATGGCGCCAAAATTATTCAAATAATAACCTAAAACCACAAAGCGGCGGTCCGTTCTCTATTTAAATTTGAATAAAAAATAAACTATTCAGCGTTCTTAATTATATGACCAGCCAGTAAGTAGTAATACTAGGTTTAGATGTAATATATAAAGTTTATCTATTTATTTTTTAGCCAATTATATGTATAAATGAATTTACCGCTAGTAAGGAAAAGTTTTACGATACCGAGAGAATTACAAAAATATACATGCAGTTAGTAACACTTGTCAGTTTGAAAAAATCTTCTCTATAAAAAATCGTTCTTAATTATATGACCACAACTGTATATAAGTACTTACTAAGTTGGAATTGGAACTCTGTGTGTTTTTTGGGTTCCGTACCCAAAGGGTAAAAACGGGACCCTATTACTAAGACTCCGCTGTCCGTCCGTCCGTCTGTCACCAGGCTGTATCTCATGAACCGTGATAGCTAGTTGAAATTTTCACAGATTATGTATTTCTGTTGCCGCTATAACAACAAATACTAAAAACAGAATAAAATAAATATTTAAGGGGGGCTCCCATACAACAAACGTATTTTTTTTACGTTTTTTGCTCGATATTATAACGGAAACAGGTAGACGCTTGAAATATTCATAGAATATTTAGTCGTATCTATGTTTACTATAAAAATACATAAATAATTAAATTAAAATAAAATAAATATTTCAAATTCAATGAATGAATGAATGATTGAATTCAATGGTGCGTGTGAAGTTCCCAATCCGCACTGGGCCCGCGTGGGAACTATGGCCCAAGCCCTCTTGTTCTGAGAGGAGGCCTGTGCCCAGCAGTGGGACGTATATAGGCTGGGATGATGATGATGAAAATAAATATTTAAGTAGGGCTCCCATAAAACAAAGGTGATTTTTTTGCTAATGTCTAATGTTGTACATGTACCTAGATAATGGTACGGAACCCTTCGAGCGCGAGTCCGACTCGCACTTGGTCGCTTTTTTTAACCACATGGCTCCATATCGAACCATCCTGTATTTATGTCCCACTACTGGGCACAGGCCTCCTCTCAGAACGAGAAGCTTCAGCTTTAGAATAATCGATCCAGCCCTCGTGCAGATGAGTGCGAAAAGTGCAGACTTCGTCGGGTGATAGTCAAGTTCCTGGGTCAATATACCAGCTCATTTAGACTCCAAGTGTATGCCAAGCACCAGCAGATGTTCCTGCGCTCCGACTTCTGGCCGGAGGATGTGGTGTTCCGTCGTTTAAGTAGCGACGAAGACGGCGTTCAAAAAACCCTGTTTTTTTTAAAGTCATTTTTGTGTATTTTATGTCTTTTTGCGTACGTATTATTTTTTTATATAATTTGAATTTTACAGCGCATTGGTGTTTCAATTTTAATGCTGTAATTTTTGGTTGACAAATAAATCAATATGATAAGTTTTACAAAAAAAGATGTTGTTCTAACGCGGGTCCAGTGTGAATTGTGAACTTGTGACATACCCTAGCTTAGCATCTTGGGCACTGACTTCAACAGTATAATAAGCCTAGGGCGTAAAACTCATTATTTTATACCTGCGCTTTACGATGAATATTAAAACGTGTGAACATTTAATAAAATATGTTTTACGGAGTACTCGAGAAGTGAATGATCACAGAGTCCTTGCAGAAGTATCGGTTTGAATAGGTCACTAGATTATTAATTACTGCTTAATAGGGCCAATCAACTATTTTACCGACACTTTGGGCGTCTCCTGCGTTACCAAAATTGTGTCTGGAGTTACCTACCAAAAAATCGTACTTCCAACAAGATATTTCACGGTTTAATAGGTTGAACTTACGTAGGATGGCATGTACACCATCTATTAAATTACAGAAAAAACATGTTTACTTACAAAAATCTCCATTTGTTTGAAAAATGTCGCGGACGGATTAGTGGTGGTAAAAAAGTTGATTGGCCCACTAGCGCGTGGAAATTCATTTATCGCTATCGATAATTATCCGGGATAAAAAATATCCTATGTCCTTTTCCGGGACTCAAAGTATCTTAATACTGAATTTCATCTAAATCGGTTCAGTGTTCAGACGTGATGAAGTAACAAGCAAACAAACTGACTTGCAAACTTTCGCTTTTATAATATTAGTGGGAAATTGGATGTAAATCCTACTAATATTATAAATGTGAAAGTTTGTGAGTGAGCGAGTGAGTTTGTGAGTGAGTGAGTATGTTTGTTACTTCTTCACGCTGAAACGGCTGGACGGATTTGGATGAAATTTGGCAAAAAGTTAGTTTATAACCTGAATTAAGACATAGGATACTTTTTATCCCGATATTCATACGGGATAGGGATAAAATCTCTAAATAATAACCGCTAGGCTTAGAGTCATGAAATTTGGTATGTAGGTAGCTGGACGTCTGAAATAACACATAGGCTACTTTTTATCCCGATGTTTTCACGGGATAGGGATAAAATCTCGAACTAATAACCGCTGGGCTTAGAGTCATGAAATTTGGTATTTAAATAGCTGGACATCTGGAATAACACATAGGCTAATTTTTATCCCGATACTCTCACGGGATAGGGATAAAATCTCGAAATAACAACCTCTGAGTTTAGAGTAACGACATGAAATTTGGCACGGCTGTTTTAATTTAACGTCAATGAAAAACACGATGTAATTTTAAGGAATTCCCACGAGAATTTAATAAAATCCCGGAATTTCAATTCAACTGCTGTATCTAATGATTTACGCGTGCGAAGCGTGAACGATAGTTATATTATAACGTACCTAACCAACTTAAAAAAGTTTTTTTTATTATCATTTCAAAGTTCAATATCTCAAAAAGAGCTGTATGAGCTGATTTTTATCAAACAGCTAAGAACCGCCCCAAGGAAACTGACAGCTGACAACATTTTGACAACTGACAGCTGTCAATACGACTTTTTTCTTAAAACAGACTAAGGCTCACAACTTATTAATCTCACCAAACGTGCGGTTTGCCGAAATAAAGTTTCAATTATTTTTTACAAAGAATAGGCAAGTGAAAAAAAATATTTACCTATCTACTCGTACAGGAGTGTGCTACATTATAGACCATCCAGAAAACTTAATGCACCCAATTCCATTCTTCTATTTAGTTGCAGGATTGATAAAGAAAGCGACACTGACCAATTCTTATTGAACTGACTGTACCACGGCAATGCCTGCGGTATTAAAAGTTACAGTTGTAGCGTATAGTCTAGACGTTATTGGCTTTGTGTAGGACTGTACACAGCCTGCTGAAGCGATATATACCTTGAAGTACGAGCTTAAGGTTCAAATTGGCGAGACGAACACTTGAGTCTATGTATTTTTTTTGTATTTTTTATGTCTTTAATTAACAAATAAACTATACATTACAAATCCTAATAAAAGCTTATAAAAGCTAGCTGTAAACAAAACCAAGGTTAGTATTAAGTGGTCATTAATGCTTGAAACGATCTTTTCCGGACATCTTTTTTAGTTCAGTGCGCTCCTTAAAAAACAAATATGATTAATTATACACTAGCTGTTGCCCGTGAGTGCATGGAAGAAAATGCCAGGTAAGTTTGACGACACGATGGCCAAGACTAAAGAACCTGACTACGAAGCTTGAGGTCCCGGGTTCGATTCCCGGCCGGGGCAGATGTTTGTATGAAGAATACGAATATTTGTTCTCCTGTCTTGGATGTTTAATATGTATGTATTTAAGTATGTTTATCCGTTGCCTAGTATCCATAGTCCCATTATATTTATTTATTATTTATTTAAGTGTTAAGCGTTCTGAATGCTTTGAAGCGATCTCATCCAGGCAACCTTATTTTCGGTGTGTTCCTTAGCCCCGCCCTGTCTCTGCAGTTAAGACTATTTCTAGCCGCAGACGGACATACGCGCGTAGTAACACTTACGCCAGACAATGGGTACACATGAGGTTACATATCTCGGGATGAATCGCAAGATTATCCTACTTAATATTATTAAGATATTTTTTATAGTGAGTGTGCTTGTGTATGTTTCTAACAGCAGGAGCAGCAGTAAACAAGTGTTTGTGTGACTTCACACACTTAAATCATTAGGTTCAGCAGATGAATTGAAACTTCGGGATTTTTCTAAACTCCCATGGGAATTCTCAAAAATTCTATTCATACTAGATTTTATCCCAATCCCGTGGGGATATCGAGATAGAAAGTATCCTTTGTGTTATTCCAGACGTACGGCTATCTACATACCAAATTACATCGAAAGCCGTCCTGCTGTTTTAGCGTGAATGAGTAACAAACATACTCACACACACAAACTTTCACATTTATTTATAACTAGAGTTTACCCGCGACTTTGCACGCGTAAACTATACACATAAGATCACGATATAAATTTTGGGATTTCCCATGGGAACTTTGTAAAATCCCGGAATTTCAATTGTAACTATCAGATCGAATAGTTTACGCGTGCGAAGTCCGGATAAACGAGTCCCGAAGAAGGACATATGATAGTTTTTATCCCGGAACATTGCAAAGTTCCCGCGGGATAGCGATAAATGTATTCGACGCGGACGGCAAGAAATAAACGAAGTATATATAGTCTACACATAGAAATTGAAAATACAAACTGAAATATAGATGCACAGAAAAAACAGAAAAATAAGACCATCACTGGGAATCGAACCCAGGTCCTCGGTAATCCGTACCGCGTGCTATACCGCTACACCACTGATGGTCAACGGTACTGACACGAATTTCCCTATGCATCTCATATCTCAGCTTGTGTTTCTTACTTAGTCACTTAAGCAGCGACGCTAGCGACATCTATGCCGTAAGCCCTCAAACTTTTTCGGCATTCCTTTGGAACTAACCGCTCACCCGGACAAGAGATATCGTTTCTAAGCAATCAAATTAAGATTGTTTTTTTTGGAATCTTTTTGTATTTTTTATTTCAATTCCAAATTTTTACTTTTACGGTCATCCCGTAAAACCGAAATTGAAAATACAAACTGAAATATAGATGCACAGAAAAAACAGAAAAATAAGACCATCACTGGGAATCGAACCCAGGTCCTCGGTAATCCGTACCACACACACGCTCTACACATAGAATCTTAAGATGCATCTGTCGATACTTGATACAATGCATGCACCCAAGGTTTGCCCGACAGGGTGTGCTGCCAAAAATGACAGCAATGCATTCACGCCTAATTTATCGAAACTGCCATTACAACTATGTTGTTACATCACTACGAGTATAGCCGGCAGGTTACTTTTTAACCCCCGAAGTAAAAAGAGGGGGTTTATAAGTTTGATGTCAATGTCTGTTTGTGGCATCGTAACTTTCAAACGGATGGACTTATTTTAAAGCGAGTTTCTTTGTGTTGGTTCTTAGCTCATCATCATCATTTCAGCCTATATACGCACAGGCGTCCTCTCAGAATGAGATTGGGAACTTCACGCACACCATTGAATTGCTACGCAGGTTTGTGCAGGTTTCCTCACGATGTTTACCTTTCACCGTACAGCTCGTGGTAAATTTCAAATGTAATTTCGCAGATGACTTTCGAAAAACTCAGAGGTGCGAGCCGGGGTTTGAACCCACGATCCTGTGATTGAGAGGCCATAGGTCAAACCACATGGAGGGTTCTTAGCTATGTTTCATTAAAATGGGTTGAAGGGCGTTTTCAAAAAAATATGTATTTATGTAGGTACATCTATATTTTCATAATAATAATAACATATGGCAAATTCAGGAGTTGCAAATACCGTATTGTATATCGAAATGTGAATCAAACAAACTGCGGAATACTTTTTTTTTAAACAGAATGACGGTAAAAGCGGTTTCGTGTCGGATTGGTGCCCGATCCTCAGGATTAAAGTCGCGTTCACACGCTTCTGGCCATGGGGATTATGCGACCACTCCACCAAATGTCGATTTTGTTTATTTAAAAAAAATCATGATTGGTTTTTGGGGGTCTTTTTGTATTTTTCATATTGCAACTCCAAATTTGTTACTTTTACGGGTATCCTGTGAAACCATATCGAAAATACACAACATAGATGTCGCTAGTGCTGCTGCTTAAGTAGCATAGTAGAAATAAGCAACCTGAGATATGTATGGATACGAAAAATTCGTGTCTAGATTCCTGTCCAGCAGTGGTGTAGGGGTTATAGCACGCAGCACGGAATGCTGAGGACCTGGGTTCGGTTCCCAGTGCTGGTCTCTTTTTCAGGTTTTTCTGTGCATCCATGTCTCAGTTTTTAATTTTCGTTAAAAAAAACGATTAATAAGATTAAAACCCGGCCAAGGGCGAGTCGAACTCGCGCACGACGGGTTCCGTAGGTACCATTATCTATATACAACATTAGAGATTAGAAAAAAAACGCGTTTGTGGGGTGGAAGCTCCCCTTATTATTTATTTTTAAAGTGATTATACGACTAAATATTCTATGAATATTCCAAGCGTCTACTTGTTGCCGTTATTACATAATATCGAGCAAAAAACGGGAGTAAAATCCCGTTTGTTGTATGAGAGCCCCCTTAAATATCTATTTTATTCCGTTTTTAGTACTTGTAAATAATTTATTGAATCAGGCATTACTTTGCGGAGGTCCATATCAATGAACTAAAATAATTTGTGCGGGTGAGCAAAGAAATTATTTTAGTTACGTAATCTCTAAATCTCCGATTTCTGTCACCAAGACTCTTCTGTCTCTCTCTGAAAATATTTTTGTTACTTTTATCATTAGATATAATAATATAGAATTCTCCAGTCCTTTTCTAAAATACGAATAAAGCAATATGACGATTAAAGTTTCCATTCAATGAAATTGCAGTTTCTTAATATTATTGAAACGATAAAAAATACAATAACTTCATCTACATTTTGCTAATAAACAAAACGCAACACAATACCTACATCGAGAAAAAAAGTAAAAACAACTCGCACCAAACTAAGTTACTGGCAACTCTACACCATGGCCGTAAAAAAAAAACATTATTCAAATATTCAAATAAACGAAACGTCAAAAGAGCAATAAAATCGCGCCTCTACCGCCAAAGACGTCATTTAACACAATGAGTTCCATTTTCAAAAACAATAGGCCGTTTGTATTTTCTGCAAAGTTTTACTGCAGTTTCTTTTAAATCGATTGAGTCTTAAACCAGCCAGTGTAGCTATGAAATTCAAACTTCGTATTGAAAATGCTTTGCAGTCATTCTATGTTTCAATGCAGCTCGATTATTTGCTGCCAGTCTTTATACATCTACTTTTAAGAGTGAATTTTGGTCGTCATTTTGTTTCTTAACTTTTTAAAAACGATGACGCATCTAATCCAATATGGCGTCATAATATGCAATATTTTGCGATCGACGTTTAAAAATTGCTAGTTTTTACAAGTAAGTTATTCTACTACATATATAATATTACAATGTCTATATTCTTCCCTACAATTAAGTGACAGCGAACTGATGTAAAACCGTATATCAGCATGTTTTACATGTTTATTTACTGATAACTGTGATAATGATAAGTTACCCTCTGCTTAAATTTTATTTATCTATACAAACAAATTTGATAACACTTGATTTTAACTTCCTTAAGAACCCACAAAGGTGGGCTCGCACAGTTACTTGGTGGGTGCCGGAGAACGGCCAGCGACATCGAGGCAGACCGAGAAGGAGATGGCGGGACGATCTGGACACGTACGCAAAGGACTGGCCTGACATTGCGTCAGAACGAGAGTTGTGGAGGTCAAGAGGGGAGGTTTTTGCCCAGCAGTGGGACACTATACAGGCTACTTAATGTTTTAGGTACAGTTAAAAAAAATGTTCGTCCATATGAAACAGTTCGTAAATGAAGCATTTGGAGAAATTATTTTCGACAAAAAATTAGATGACTTGTTCTTTGGCAATTCCGTATTCGGTACTTTCACTCGAAACCCTTTAAAAACATTATAACGGTGCAGAAAAGGATGTTTTGTGTCGTTTCCGATCATAAAATCTACGGATATTGCTTTATTGCTGCTTTCTTTCATTAACTGTTAAGATATTGTCATTATTTATTGAGTTTTCGGAAAGGGTTTTACGACATGATTGCCCACAGGCTTTTGTCGATACGAAACAGAAAGTTTCTGGCCTTTATTGTTTTATTATTGGCTTTGTTGATTGCTCTTAGTTTGGGCAGCTATGCTGCAAAACGGTGATTTTCGCCCCTCGTGTCTTTTATATTAAGAAAAGCGTAGGTAATTAAAGTCATGAAGTAAGTGATATTTTCATAGATGTCCACAATAGCGTAGAAATACTTAATATTATAAATGCAAAAATAACTCTTTCTAATGTCTGTCTGTCTGTTGTCTCTTCACCCTTAAACCGCTAAACCGATTTATATGAATTAAGATATCCATCTCGGCCTATATAATAACATGTACCACTGAAGGCTACAGGTCTATCAGAATAAAAACTCGGGCCGTAGTTCCCATGCGGGCGAAGTCGCCGGCAACAGCTGTAATATATATTATTTTATACCTAAATGATATCTCGGCATTTTTATTATTTAAGTGGACCTGGGCCGCTGATATTTTCCGATTGCCAGCTTATTATGATTGATGCCACTCGACGCGATATAGCGTCACTAATGGCCTGCGCGTAGTGCTGGGACACGCATGTCAAAGTATCGATAAACAAGTTTTTTATTAAACTATAAACAATTACACATCATCATCATCATCATCCCAGCCTATATACGTCCCACTGCTGGGCACAGGCCTCCTCTCAGAACAAGAGGGCTTGGGCCATAGTTCCCACGCGGGCCCAGTGCGGATTGGGAACTTCGCACGCACCATTGAATCGCTTCGCAGGTTTGTGCAGGTTTCCTCACGATGTTTTCCTTCATCGCAAAGCTCGTGGTAAATTTCAAATGTAATTCCGCACATGAATTTCGAAAAAGTCAGAGGTGCGAGCCGGGGTTCGAACCCACGACCCTCTGCTTGAGAGGCGATAGGTCAAACCACTAGGCCACCACGGCTGTCAATTACACACTTACAATTACACACTTTTATTAAATGATATTCACCCGGATAACTCACGTCTTATCGTGTTTAGCTCGACACGTTTCGGGCTAATCCGTAGCCCTTCTTAGGAGCAACGCGACTCGGCGGCTGCTTCAACGGGCGGACTGCGCGCCACCGCTCTGCTCGTGCGACGCGAGAAGGGCTAAACTCGATTTAAGACGTGAGTTATCCGTTACAATATCATTTAATATGAGTGAGTCTCACGGTAGTTTCATGTTCAAAATTACATACTTTGCTCACCCGCAACAATCCGATAGCTACGTCTATGCAAAAAATGCGTTCCTGCAGCTCCTTTGACTCCAGACTGTAAGAACATACACACACACACACACACACACACCACACACACACACATCAAACCATTCACCCACCATCCGCCATGCATGGTGAACGATTCTGTGGCTCTGATGATGAACTATGGTTTAGTTCGAAACGCGTCAGCGTAGTGTGGTGATTCCTGCTGGTAATCTCAAAAAGTTAGATAAAATAGTAAGACGAACAGGATAGTTTGTATTTGAGGCATGTGCAGTCGGCCCATGAAAATGTTGAGCACTTTAGTTCTTAGTAAATTGTTTGAGTTAGTTTTAACAACTAAATATTTAGTAGCAAAGGACAATACAGAAAACAGTAACTAACAATGAAATTATAACTATTAATATACAGGATGCCTCTGACCAATTTGACCATGGGGCTTTAAAGGTTTGATTCTACTCTCACAACTGGTTTTGTAACATTTTGAAATAATTTGTACTTAGATCATTTATTGATCCTCAAAGTTAAATCAGTTTAATGGGGGTGTAACGCGGTGTCTCGTGGTACGAAGGCAAAATATCCTTGGTACAGTCAAGTGCAAAGAAATCGACACGGCCAAAGTTACAAAAATATGTATACACGACTTTTTGCACTCAACATTAAATAAGCAATCATTATTAATCCATCCATCCATCCCAGCCTATATACGTCCCACTGCTGGGCACAGGCCTCTTCTCAGAACAAGAGGGTTTGGGCCATAGTACCTACGCGGGCCCAGTGCGGATTGGGAACTTTACACGCACCATTGAATTGCTTCGCGGGCTTGTGCAGGTTTCCTCACGATGTTTTCCTTCACCACAAAGCTTGTGATAAATTTCAAACGTAACTCTAACTGGTATTATCATTACTCTTTAGTAATGATAAAACCAGCTCAATCGATTTCACATGACTATCAAAATTTTTATTAAAATATCGTCATAAAATATAGGACGTCTGGGATGTTTTTAAAAAGGTCGATACCAGGTATTTATCGATGTAAGCATTTCTCATCACTACCCATCATTTACGTCAACAAAAGAAATTGCCCAATCTCCTTAACAACAATGAGTTCAATATTTTGTTTGCCTTTGTCAATCCTTCGACAACTTTCTTTCTATGCCTTTCTTATTATTTAACGTTCTTTTTATGGCGAACGGGGTAAACCATTGTCATATTTACCCCGAAAATGGGTAAAGTGTTCTTAATCATTTTTAAGGCTTATTGTGTATATATTTTGTATATTACACGTGAATAGATTTTTAGGGCTCCGTACCCAAAGTGTAAAATCAGAAACCCTATTAAGACTTCGCTGTCCGTCCGTCCGTCTGTCACCAGGCTGTATCTCGAGAACCGTGATAGTTAGACAGTTGAAATTTTCACAGATTATGTATAACTGATGCCACTATAACATATAATATACTTAAAACAGAATAAAATAACTGTTTGAGTGGCGGCTCCTATACAACAAACGTGATTTTTTTTGCCGTTTATTGCTAATGGCTAATGAATGTTGTAAGTATAGGTTCTACGGAACCCTTCGTGTGCGAGTCCGACTCGCGCTTGGCCAGTTTTTCTTTATTTTATTACGGATATCATCATCCTAGCCTATATAGGTCTGAATGACATAAGCCTTCTCACAGAATGAAGAGGCTTTTCGGCCGTAGTTCCCATACGGGCGCGGTGCTGATTGGGAACTTCATACACACCATTCAATATTTTCCTTTTCCGTAAAGTTCGTGGAAATTTCAAATGTGTGATAATATGTTCTACTTTTTATGTTGTATGACAGCAATGGTATCCACTGTTCTCTGCCTTTTCCCAACTCACGATTTTCTATGAAACCATGTTTTTTTCGGAACTTTCATAAAACAAATATAACCTAGCCTGTAAAGCAAAGCCCATATATTATGCCCGTATATTTTGTATGTTCACCGATTACTCAGTCAATTGTGGACCGATTTTCAAAATTATTTTTTTAATCGAAAGGGTATTCTTCTGAGGTGGTCCCATTGTCACCAAGTCAAGATCTGATGATGGGATCCTAGGGAAATCGAGGGCAAAACTCAAATTTTATAGGCGCTCTGTGGCGATTTTGGCATTTTTAGCATTAAGATGAGCATTTACATTCAAAAAGTATCATTTGGTAACCTGGACCTGATCAAGAAGACCATTGATGACCAATGGAACTCATCAAAGCTAAGTAATGCTCGCTCGTTTATAAACGATCATGATTAATATACTTAGATAAGCGACTAAGAAGACGCTTTGCAGGCTTTGCTGTGTGTAGCTGTGTTCTGTAAAAGCATAAGAAAATGCAACGAGAAAAATTTTAGGTTTCGGAGAAGATTGAGAATTGGGAAATGAAACAGTTGGCAAATAATAATTGTGCAAAAAGGCAGAATACCGTCAAATATTTTCTGATAATATAACTAAATGATGGACTAGAATAATATTTTTTTCCAAAAATATAATATATTTTTTTCTACTCCTATACTGTAATCTGTGATTTACTTAATCATGAACAGTAATAATAACAGCAGACATAACAAGATTCTGGAAAAGTCTATATTAAGATTGGTTCTTTGGAATCTTTTTGTATTTTTTATTTCAATTCCAAATTTTTACTTTTACGGTCATCCCGTAAAACCTAAATTGAAAATACAAACTGAAATATAGATGCACAGAAAGGCCAGAAAAATAAGACCAACACTGGGAATCGAACCCAGGTCCTCGGTATTCCGTACCGCGTGCTATACCGCTACACCACTGTTGGTCAACGGCACAGCCACGAATTTCCCCTATGCACCACATATCTAAGCTTGTTTGTTTCTTATTTAGCCACTTAAGCAGTGACGCTAGCGACATTTATATCTATATAAAGTCTATATTGTCTATTCCCCATAACAGCACTGTATCGTAATGTTGCTAAAACGATACTGCAAACTGCAACCGCTTACTTTTTTTTCTTAATTCGTACGTTCGGATAGGCTAAGATGCAACCAATTTACATATTTTATATGGTTTTTATACATAATAAAAACTTTTCGAACATAATCCATAGCCTGCCAACATCTGCAATCCCCCTGGTGTTGCAGGTGTTTATCTCTTACCGGGCGGTGGTGATCTCTTATCATCAGGAGACCCACTTGCTCGTTTGCCATCCAGTTGAATAATAAAAAAATAAGTAACGCGTATTTTTAACATCGTCACAGGCAAGTAAACGTTAATCAAAAACAAAATTTAACTTAGATAAATTTAATTATTTTCATATTTCTCACTTGTTTAATGTTGTCTACCTTCTCTTTGCGTTTGCCATACTTTTTACTAAAGTATGAAAACATTTAAAGTTTACTATTTCTCTAATTTTGTATTATAATAAGTTCCCAGTCAAAGAAAAAGTATTGTATGCAACGTTGTATAAGTTAGCCAAAAAAAGTTCGTGGCGTCTTTTTCTTACCATGCTCGCTAAACCTCACGTCACTCACCTTTTTTGAACCCTGTTATATACAACTGTTGCATAAAATACTATTTTACACGATTGTCGAATTTAAGTCCCAATTGTAATAATATCCATAAGTACATATTATTAGTAGTTTTTGGGTTCTCGTAGTATTAAGCATATTGACTTAAGGATTCCTTATGTTTGACAAGCTTATCAGATGTAGATAACGCTATCTTTGTTGCTCTAATCGTGTAAATCCCTTGTAAATCCTTGTCAATCCATCTGCAAACATTTACTAAAAGATTTTACACGTTTTTTATAGTAAATATAGTATTATTTATGACATAAACGTGTCCTAATCCGTCACAGTGCGCAAACTGCTAGGGCAGCACGCTGTACCTACCACAGAAATTACAAGTGCTATAATTAGACAAAATTGTTATGTTTCTCTTAGTAAAATGTTACAATTTTGTTGAATTGTACCACTTGTAAATTAAATCCACTTGTAAATAAATATAACTTCCAAATGGCGGTCCCGAAAAATGCCTATTTTGTGCGGACCTCAAGTATTACGTATTTTATATAATTCATAATTCACATTCAGTTATTTTTTGTAAATAACTTGCTTATTTAATAAACACATAGAAACGGACCGCGATAGTTTTTTTTTTTATTCGACTGGATGGCAAACGAGCAAGTGGGTCTCCTGATGGTAAGAGATCACCACCACCCATAGACACCTGCAACATCAGGGGGATTGCAGATGCGTTGCCAACCTAGAGGCCTAAGATGGGATACCTCTAGTGCCAGTAATTTCACCGGCTGTCTTACTCTCCACGCCGAAACACAACAGTGCAAGCACTGCTGCTTCACGGCAGAATTAGCGAGCAAGATGGTGGTAGCAATCCGGGCGGACCTTGCACAAGGTCCTACCACCTGCAAATAGTATTTTTACTTTAAAAACCGGACCCCTAGAAAACTGTGGCATTAGTTCAAGTTTCGGTATTCGAAATAATAACCCTCATTGCTATTTGATAATGACAAAATTTAAACGTCAGGATAATATATTTCTTTTTAAATTGCAAATGGGTTGCCTGGATAAATCCGGTCCTTTTAGATTTAGGTATTAAATCTAAACTTTAATATCTTGGCAACCATGGTTATGACACTTTTCACAAGGCAACTTTATATTGTTGGACGAAGAAAAATGTGAATAAAAACCGAGACACGAAAAGATCAGCAGGGCTACTACGAAACTCGAAGTTCGTGTCGTGCGGTCCCTCTGACACTTATACTATTTAATACGAGAGCGAGAGGGTCCGCACGACACGAACTGCGAGCTTCGAATTTCATAGTAGCCCTGCTGATTGCCACCACCTTACTGATAGCATGATTTTATAATACGGCATCCTCAGTGCGCGAGTCAGAGTTGTCCAGTTTTTAATTGCCACGTTGCGACCACATAAATGTGGAAAACCTTCTGTTTCACCATCCACTGATTAAATTTATTTGACGGATATCTGTGATGCCGTCTCTGCTTGTTTTGTTCAGATAGACGGAGACGGCATCACATTTGTCCGTGAAATAAAACTAATCAATGGCTGGTGAAACAGCCCCTTAATTTTACGCGGCTTCGTCTTTGTCAAAGTCTGCTCAGGTAAACAGGAAGAGATTATGTAGCAAAAAGATATTTTCTATGCATCCCTTGTACTTTACAGACTTACCAATTTATCTGTGAGTCGAATAAGTTTTAACGTCGTTCGCATAAAGTGTAGTATCGCTTGGTCTGATTCACAGATATATTGGTTAGTCTGTACCTAGAACTGACAACGAAAATGAGGTAGGATGTTCTTTGATATCTTGTTCAAATAGCCACTAAGCTGGTCGGTTTAGTTAGCATTGCGTATTGAATAACGTTTCGACAAGAATTCAGAAGGTTTACAAAAAAACTACTGACCAGTATACTAAAGACGTTCAACTCAGTATTACTTTTATAAGGGACCATGCATCTCTGTAAAAATTAACACACAATAAATGCCAACATACCTGCCTATATATGTATATTTCTTGACATAAATTTAATACTTTAAAATCTTGAATACAAGTGGGCCAATGTCATATTCAAAAAATGCCTTTTTCAAGCACGTCATACAAAAAGGACCCAATTAAAGACTGTTTACAGAACTTCAAGGGTTTTGCTTTCATTAATTAACCTCTGACCCGTAATTAGCGAGGATCCTTTAAAAATAATTAGGTGTTTTGTCATTGACATTTTTTTAATAATATTATTTAAGGTTTCTATTCAATCAAGGTTGTTCTGATCTTACTCAGAGTAGTGAATGGAATAATTTAGAACAGATTATATTAATTCCGCTAATATTATAAACGCGAAAGTTTGTGAGTATGCGTATGATGTGTACTTGTGTACACACACACACACACACACACACACACACACATATTCATTTTTTTTTCCAAATTGATAGTCTGTTTGTTCTTAACAATGAATCTATGTTCATGATAATGGTATCTACTGGAGACTGTAACACAGTGAAAACTAACACAGTCTCCAGGGTTCATATTGTAATTATACATGTGTTTTGAACAATAAAGATTTATTATTATTATTATATACACATAATCAGTTAAGATCAAGAGCTACACATAAGATAATAACTATATTAAAAGCAATAAGCAATTAGTTATAGTTAATTAGATTATAGTTATACTGTAAATTGAAATCGTTTAAATACTGTAAACGTCTACGATAAATTCTGTTAAAATGTACTATTATTGGAGGAGGTTTCTGTTTTTTTTACCTCCTAGGAGGTCTCAACCGCTGTTTTTAAAAACTCTTTTGTTATCGAAATAAACGATTTATTATTATTATTATGTGTATTTGATACTTCTTCTCGTTGAAACGGCTCCTGGATGAAATTTGATATGAAGATAGTATGTATGTAGGCTATAAAATGATGTCTTCTCAATTTCCAGTTTTCATTTTTTTTTTTTTTTTTTTTTATTCGACTGGTTGGCAAACGAGCAAGTGGGTCTCCTGATGGTAAGAGATCACCACTGCCCATAGACACTCGCAACACCAGGGGGATTGCAGATGCGTTGCCAACCTAGAGGCCTAAGATGGGATACCTCAAGTGCCAGTAATTTCACCGGCTGTCTTACTCTCCACGCCGAAACACAACAGTGCAAGCACTGCTGCTTCACGGCAGGATTAGCGAGCAAGATGGTGGTAGCAATCCGGGCGGACCTTGCACAAGGTCCTACCACCTGCAAAATTGCCTTTTCTATTTCTAGTTTTGGCTGTGGATTATTTGTCAGGTGATCAGTTAGCCAAACATTATTCTTTAATAAGTTTTCAGGATGTTATTAAATAACAGAAAATCAGAAAGTCTCAGAAACGAGAGCAGAATCGATTATACTATGTTTTAAAATCAGGTTGTGTTTGTGTTTTTTAATCCCTTTTTTATATTGCTCAGTTCAAAAGTCTCGAATTCAACATGCGCCAATTAAATTTAAATGTTTTAGCGAGGTTGCATACTATTTAGATAAATTAATACTGGCGGTTTTTCTGTCAGTTTGATTTTCTTCTAAAAATGTCGAAACGCTACTGACAAATACAAATAATAAGTGTAGAGCTAGAATAGTACATTGTGTCTTAAGGGCGGTAAATAAGGAATTACGAACGAGAGTCTATTAGAAGCCCGAAGTCGAAGACTGAGGGCTTTAATGAGTCGATGTTCGTAATTCTAGTACCGCCCGTGCGACATACAATGTTTTTCATCACATTTGCAAGTAAAATTTTATATTTGTAAAAGAAAAAATATAATTGTTCCAAATATTGGCGATACCTTAGGCAGTGCTCTTGGCAGCGCCGCCCTCCCTCCCCCTCCCTCGGCATGCGCCGCAACGTGCGTGTGCATGTGGTCCATGTAGTCCTGCAGCAGCGCGCGCAGCGCCATCAGTACGGGCACGGACTCATTTACCGACCTTGGGCTTCATGAAAAGAAAATGTGTACGCGCAATGACTCATTTACCGACCACGGGTTTCATGACAAGCACATTAAGGTCGAGGGTTTTATTTGGGGGGTTGCAACTAAGGTAGCCTGCATGTTACCTACGACACTGTTTACGAGCAAGTGTGATGAAAATGAAGTAGAATTATAGACAGAAAATATTATTGGTCAGTCTGTTTGAAAGTGATACGCTTGCTGTACCTATAACGGAACGTATAACGCCATTAAAAAAAACCGGCTAAGTTCGGATCGGACTCGCGCGCACGAAGGGTTCTTAACCATTATATATACAATATTAGACATTAGCAAAAAAAAAGTAAAAAAAAAAAAGTTGTATGAGAGCCCCCCTTTAATATTTATTTTATTTTAATTTAATTATTTATTTTTAAAGTGATTATACAACTAAATATTCTGTGAGTATTTCAAGCGTCTACCTGTTGCCGTTATGAAGCAAGATAAGATGGGAGCTATCTCTTAAATATTCATTTTATTCTGTTTTTAGTATTTTTTGTTATAACAGCAATAACCCTGGTGTTGCAGATGTTTATGGGCGGTGGTGATCTCTTCCCACAAGCTCGTTTGCCATCCAGTTGAATAAAAAAAAAGCAGCCACACACAGCTATACATAATCTGTGAAAATTTCAACTAACTATCACGGTTCATGAGATACTGGTGACAGACGGACAGACAGCGAAGTCTTATTAATAGGGTCCCGTTTTTACCCTTTGGGTACGAAACTTTAAAAAAAAGATAACTTTTTTTTAGATCGCTGAAAGGCGTAATAAAGTATTAAAGTCATTGTTAGCTGTTATTCTATTGTTTATTTATGTACCGTTACTTAAGGTAATAAAAAGTTGTTTTTTGTAAAAATATGATTTTTAATGCACTTTCTAGTTTAAAAAGCTCGGGCGATAAAGATTTTTAGTGCGGTCGTTTTTTTTGCTGTTTTAAAAGGTAACCTTAACCCGTGGCTTTGCTTACGTAAATGAACGATTTACAGTTAAATTAAATTCTGGGTTTTTCTAATTTTTAATGTGAATCTAATATTTAATTGAATTTGGCGATTTCACTTTTGCTTTATT
The DNA here is from genome assembly GCF_025370935.1 of Choristoneura fumiferana. Classification (NCBI taxonomy): domain Eukaryota; kingdom Metazoa; phylum Arthropoda; class Insecta; order Lepidoptera; family Tortricidae; genus Choristoneura; species Choristoneura fumiferana. The sequence continues at coordinate 6,676,007 of NC_133498.1, read as the reverse complement.
TTTCCAGTGTAACATAATTATGCTTATTAGATTTATGGTATGCCATTTTCAATTAGGAACATAACGTTATGCGAATAAACATAGATATTATCACCTTTTAACATTAGGGTACTTATCCAAAATGATACAATAGGTAGAAACTTATTTTTTGAAACTAGCTTAAAATATACCTATTAAAGTGTAAGAGTGTGTTCAATGAACAGGAAACTACCGTGAGACTCACTCATATTAAATATATTGACCCGGATAACTCACGTCAGCCGCTTAGTCGCGTTGCTCCGAAGACGAAGGGCTACGGATTAGCCCGAAACATGTCGAGCTAAACTCGATTTAAGACGTGAGTTATCCGGGTCAATATTTTTGATATAAGTGTTTAATGATGAAAACAACAAGTCAAGGGACACGACGTCATTGTTTACAAACGTAGTATTCAGCGAAATGCGCTGGCGCATGATTCCCACACGATTTTATAAACAAGCGCATTGACGCAAGTCGTTCGAAGGACCAATTATGTAAAATAAAAATTAGAATGTCACCTAAGTCATGATGAGTATTTTTTTGTTTTGTAAGAGTAAAACACAGCAGCAATGTGGCGCGCGTGGTCCAGTTGGTTTGTTTTGTTTGGTTATTTAATAGATGTCATTAGTTCGCCGCCAGGCGGCGCTGCCCGACGCAATTGCAACGGCTGCGTTAAGCATGAAGCGTAAGGCCGTCTTGCACGACAAGGTGGCTGTGTTCAATAAAAATGGTCCCGCCGGAAGACCAGAGCTGACTCCATCCCAGGAGTCCGCATTTATGCTGAGGCGGGACCTTCGTTCCCAATCCGCACTGGGCCCGCGTAGGAACAGTGGCCCAAGCCCTCTCATTCTGAGAGGAGGGCAGCGCTCAGCAGTGAGACGTATAGAGGCTAGGATGAATGATAAACATTGATTTCAGATAGGACACTTTTAGTCCGTCAGTCAAAACATATTGCATACATATTTTTTATTTGCCACTCAAACAAAAAATTACAAAGATGAAACGCGGCAATTAATTGCTTTGCAGATTTATACAGGTTTCCTCACAATGTTTTTCTTTACCGTAAAGCTCGTGGTAGATTTCGAATGTAATTTTGCACATGACTTCGAAAAACTTAGAAGTGTGAGCCATGGTTTGAACCTGCGATCCTCTGCTTGAGAGGTCATAGGTCAAACCACTGGGCCACCACAAATAGTAATAAAAAAAACGAACTAAGCAACGATTGTAAAATATAGCAACAAAGTTATAACGTTCAACTATCAGTAAACAGACGCTAAAAAGCGCTAAAAGCTCAGAGTAAAGGTGACTCTACATGTAACAAAAGCTTAGAACGTAATAGGGAATATTACTGCAATTTTCTGCCATCAGAGTGCAGCACTAGCATAAATATCATATTATTTAAATAAATAAATAAATATCACGGGACAATTCACACCAATTGACCTAGTCCCAAAGTAAGCTTAGCAAAGCTTGTGTTATGGGTACTAAGCACCGGATAAATATAATTATATAGATAGATACATACTTAAATACATATTAAACACCCAAGACCCGAGAACAAACATTCGTATTTTTCATACAAATATCTGCCCGACACGGGAATCGAACCCGGGACCTCAAGCTTCGTAGTCAGGTGCTCTAACCACTAGGCCATCTGGTCGTCAAATTAATTGGTTGGTTGGTTGGTGGTATTTCAATTAATTTTTTGGAAATATTAGCTCTATCGATACTATTGATGTAAATATCATGTTATTTTGTTACTAATAAATATATCATGGTTTTTAAAGGCACTCTTTGGTCATGATCTGTTATGGCGACAAAATATTTCCCCCTAAGTCCTGACATTTTTTTACAAAATTAGGACGCGGTTGACCTGCTTTGTTATTTTGGATATAATTTCAAAATTCTTAGAATTCTTTATTCAATTAACAATTTGCACTTTATAAAGTACATTCGGCCGTTATTATTAGTGTTAATTGGTCCTTTATAAAGTACGCGAGGACTCAGGAGGATAAAGAGAACTGAAGTTATCATGGGTTTGCGCTAGTGTCGCGCCCTGCGCAGAGCTTTGCCTAATATGCCCTATTCGATGAAAAAAAGATGGTAGAGTCAGACGTTTCTTGTAATGAAATGAGACAAGACTAGATGAGATGAGATGAAAGGGTGCCTATTGTCAAGTAAATTGAATTTGATTGTCCCGCAATTTTTTTGGCCGGGAATGTTTGGCATAACGGTGAATTAGTTCCCGCAAACGCCTGATAAACGAAATTTTCGCAGATAAATTCGGGGGTAACAGCTGGTTCCATACAAAGTTGTATTAAAATTGTCGCAATATAGACTCACTAGCGTTTACCCGCGGCTTCGCACGCGTAAATCATTAGATACAGCAGTTGAATTGAAATTCCGGGATTTTATTAAATTCTCGTGGGAATTCTCTAAAATTACATCGTGACAACCACGCCAAATTTCGTGACTCTAAACCCAGTGGTTGTTATTTCGAGATTTTATCCCTATCCCGTGGGAATATCGAGATAAAAAGTATCCTTTGTTTTAATCCAGGTTATAAACTAACTTTTTGCCAAATTTCACCCGAATCCGTCCAGCCGTTTCATCGTGAAGAAGTAACAAACATACTCACTCACTCACTCACAAACTTTCACATTTATAATATTAGTAGGATTACGAAAATAAGAGGGACGGTACGATACGAACTTCGATTTTCGAATTTTGTAGTAGCCCCTCAGTTTGCTAGTGTTGCTCGGAACTCGAAACAAAACGTCGGTTTTCTTTTTCCTTCTCATTTCAATCTTTAGAAGAATACCGACATTAACATTCTGGTGTACTTTTTACCCATATGAGTTAAAATTGTATATGTATTTGTCAGCGAGTGTGCCGTCACCCTAACAGCACGTAGGGGCTATCAATAAAACAAACAAACAAACACCAGTGTCGTGTTACTAATGCATTGTGAAATTTTAAATCTACAGAACCGGTTTGGCGCAAAACTGGTTACAATGGTTTTTGTAGTTTTAAAAATATCGTCGACTTCGAAAAGCGACATTTACACTATCCATCCCAGCCTATATACGTCCCACTGTTGGGCACGCCTCCTCTCAGAATGAGAGGGCTTGGGCCGTAGTTCCACCATTGATCTACTTCGCAGGTTTGTGCAGGTTTCCTCACGATGTTTTCCTTCACCGTAAAGCTCGTGGTAAATTTCAAATGTTATTTCGCACATGAATTTTGAAAAACTCAGCCGAGCCGAACGCGCCGGGGTTTGAACCCATGATTTTGCCCATGATACCTACTTGAGAGGCCATAGGTCAAACCACTCGGCCACCGCGGCTTTTTTACACTATCAGCACTTAAAAATTAGCTTTTTTATATTAAACAATAAAGAAATTCAATGGTATGTGCGAAGTAAACTTGGGGTGATTTTCTTTTCTCATCCAACCTTGTAGTGTGGAGTATCGTTGGTAAGGTCTTGCTTGTCTTGGGGGGTTGCTAAAACGATTTTTCGATTCAGTGATTTGTTTGCAAAATATTCATCTTTAAAGTGCAAGTTTTCATTAAAACAAGCGTCCCGCCCCCCCTCTAAAATCTAAACCGGTGGGTGGAAAAATTTGAAAAAATTCAGGATAGTAGTAAGTATATCAAACTTACAAGGAAAACTATAACGGTTAAGTTTTCTTGAGAATTATTAGTAGTTTAAGAGTAAATAGCAGCCTAAACTTGGAATATTCCGTACAAAATACAAAATCCTTGGAAAAATATTACTTATTTTTTTCGTAATGGCTACTGAACCCAATTTCGGGCGTGTCTAACACGCTCTTAGCCGGTTTTTATATATGATACGGGGAAACGAGCAGATGGATCACCTGATCCAAGCGTCTGAAGTCGCCAAGCGGTCACAGCGGAAGACCAGCGTTGGCCTACACGGCCAACACTATGCTGAGCTGGGGACCGCTTCGCGATTTCGCATATTGTTTTATTTTTTAATGTATTTTTATTATGTTTTATACACGTGCGAAGAGCGAATAAATATTTCTATTTCTATATCTATTTTATTTCTGATGGAAAGCAATCACCACCGTCTATGAACACTCATGACATACGTTTTTGAAGATTCCCGAGTTGTACCAGTCCCAGCAGTCCAGAAATACTGGCGCTGATTTCAAATTACCTGGGGTGGCAAAAATTTTGCAAGAAAGGAACTGTCGTAGACTGCCAGCTATTGAGGTGATAAGGATGGAAAGAAAGTTCATAGCAACAGTACAGGTAGATAGTACAAGCAGTAGTATTTTCTTGGCAAGTTGAAACAAGTTTACTGAGTTTGAAACTCGTTGGATTCTTGTAGAGCGTGGTAGAGCTAACAAAAGTAACTTAAAAAAATACAAAAAGATCATCTAAAATGATGTATCATATGTATGACGATACCAAGAAAAGGGTTGACAAAATGTAGACGGCAAGCAATGGGTTGCCTTATCGCTATAGCGCGATCTCTTCCAGGCAAACTGTAAGTACGCAAAACATGGGAGAATAATAAGTTGACATGTAGAGAGGACATTTCTGCTGGAACAAAAACAAAAATATGAGCCACTGCAGCCTATGACCGCATGCAACAACAGAAGAAACCAACCCAAGTACAGTCAACGTCATAAATAAGTGATCACTTTTGTACCTTGTCACTTTAACGTCATGTTTGAAAAGCCATACGAAATTGTGTAACGACTAAAAGCGACAAGGTACAGAAATGATCACTTATTTATATGACGTTGACTGGACCTGTACATACATAAATAAATACAATAACATATTACGCTATTCGTCTTTATGGCTGACTTATCATAATGAGATTAAAATAATACGTTTTACTGGTATTAAAGGGAGTCGGGAAATAGAGCGTGCTAAGTAGATAATTGAGACTAATTCCACCAACTTTGGGCCTCGTATTTAGGGTTCCGTACCAGAAGGTTAACATACGGAACCCTATTACGGTCTATCAGTCTGTCACAGGGCTGTATCTCGAGAACAGACAGCCGAAATTTACATACAATGTTTATTTTTATTGCCGCTACAGTAAAAAACAAGAAAAATAAAATTAAATATAATTACTTTTATATTTACAAATTTTTTATATTTTTCCTAAGACGGCCTTACGAAGAAATTGTGGTGGCATATAGTGGTTTAATCTATGGCCTCTCAAGCAGAGGAACGTGGGTTCAAACCCTGGCTCTCATCTCTAAGTTTTATAAATTCATTACACCCTAGAGAGGAAACCTGTGAATAATTCAATGATATGTGTGAAGTTCCCAATCTGAACTGGGCCCGCATGAGAACTACAGTTCAAATCCTCTCATTGTGAGAGGAGGCCTGTGTCCAGCAGTGGGACGTATTTAAATATATAGGCTGGGAAAATAGTCACTAGTGTACCTACGGGGTTTCGGTTTCAGAGACTTCCTGCGTTAAATTTGAATTTCAGTTTCGATTTTAGCAGTAAATTATATAGTGTGTAAAGCTATTTCCTATGTACCTATACGAAACTCGATTTTTGTTAAAAACTCATCTCTTATGATATTCAGCTTTTTTTACACAAAATAGGCTTGCATTTGACCATAATTACGCTGATGATAAACGAAAAGGCTGTCAGTAAATGTCCAAGCTACACTACCCTAGAGCTACCATAGGGTAGCTTACTCACTACCTACCCTAAATTTGGAGATTAAAGTGTACACACAGGTTGAGATTTCCAATTATTATCAGTCTGGATAAGAATGAGCGATTTAAAAAGTTTATGGACGCTGGCAAGCTGGCAACATAAGACACAAGGCTTATTCTTACTAAACATTATACGTAATATTAAAATATATTTGTGCTTAAAAGCTCTGTATTTTTTCGTGGAAACTACATGTTTAAATTTTAAAAACTTCATAGAATAAAACCTCTTTGCATCTTACGGGTGCGTTCACTTCGCACCCCAAAAATTCATACCCTTCGGTTCACAAAATGGCGACGCTTTAAAAAGCTCTACCTCGAACGCGACCGTAGCGCGGGACGCGGCGGCGCGGGGCGCGGGGGGCGGCAGCCGCATGCGTACCGACGGCATTCCTGCCAGTACTCTGGCCGCTGCCGTGGAGTCCATACGCGCGCACGCCCGTCACGACCGCTCCCCCAATACAAAGAACACCTCAGTATTGTAAAAAATCTGTGATGTATTGATTAATTCCAACGTTTCGGAGCTTTCCAATCCTACGCGCGTTACCTCTAAAGTGCTATCGGTTCTGTTTGCTAGCTTTACGTGGCCTTTTATAAACGTTTTACGGGCAGCCACGTACCATGGAATTTCGTTTTATCGATGAATAGAATCTCGCCGCGGACAAGAAATATGGTGGACTCGCTGCGTTGAAAACGGATTTGGTTGTGTTTTGTGTGTAAAGTGTTGTGTTTTTAACATGGTGGAAGGAAGATAGTGTCGGTGTGCACGAAATATGGATTGGTGTGGTAGCATTACTGGCCAAACGAGCTAGATATCCCGTTGGGGCGGTTTTCGATCGACTAATGCTTCGGTGAGCGATCGAGCCAGCAGAATGGTGTCCCTAGCCTACTTAGGTTTGCGGCAGACGCCTTGGACTGTCCTAGTTCTCATATTTTTCATCGAAAGCGTCATGGGCAACTACGCAAAGTCCTTCTACATACACTGGAATACGACCAACAGCATATTTAGAATAGACAACACGGATCACGTATTCGATCTAAATAAAGGCAACGCGCAGTTCGAATACGACCAAGTCAATATAATATGTCCCGTGTATACGCCAGGGACGTTCGACGAGGACACGGAGAAATATATAATTTATAATGTGAGTAAAGAGGAGTATGATACGTGTAGGATAACCAATCCGAATCCACGTATAATAGCTATATGCGACAAGCCGCACAAGCTCATGTTTTTCACCATAACGTTCCGGCCGTTCACACCTCAGCCGGGCGGGCTGGAGTTCCTACCCGGCAAGGATTATTACTTTATATCAACGTCTAGCAAAGACGACTTGCACAGGCGTATCGGCGGTCGCTGCTTGAGCCATAACATGAAGCTAGTGTTCCGCGTTTGTTGTAAGCCGGAGGAGCAGTCCCCGGCGCCGCCGCCGCAGCCTTCCCCCCTCCGCCCCCTCCGCCGCCCACAACAACTACAACGACGACAACTACGACAACAATCAAGCCGGTGACCAAGAAGACGCACAAGTATGACAAGACTCCAAACGAGGTTGTAAAGAGCGAGGAGCTTTCTTATTCGCGGGGCGCGGCGCTGGCTTCATCCCTGGCGCTGGCTTTGGCTGCCAGTGCTGTCCTGGCACCGCTGGCTCGGTGAATGTGTGTTCGGACGCGAGCTCCGCGCCCTGACTTGCTGGCTAAGCCTTGTCCGGCTCATACGACGCAGCTGCATACGCTCCATCTACGCCCCGACTCTCTAGTCTTCTCGTGAAGTGACAGTTTAGTGTAGTGTAAAAACCATGGATTGTGAGGACGTAAGTACGCCTGTTCAAGTGAAGTTCCAAGTTTTAGCGTAAGGGACAAGCCTAATTTTTACTATGTAATTAAGTATATCGGGCCTACTATACTAATCGAAATAATATTATACAGTGATTCATTTTCATAGCGGATGTTCTGCGAACATAGTAATGGTTACGAACTCAGTTATATATATATAAAATGTTAACGCGTATGGTAAAATAGGTTTCTTAAACCACTAGATGTAACATTTTTTTTATATTTTTCATTAAATGCAATGAAGGACGATTGAATATTGATACTTTAGGGGGAAATCTTAATAGAACGAAATTAGAGTTTCTTTTAGTTGAAAAGACAGTTTTTTTCCTATCTTAGAAATTATTTATACGAAAAATACGGGGCAAGTTATGAAATTGTCCGAAAACACTGTGATTTTGGTTTTATTTAGATTGTAATTAACTCTTTATGCTTTCTTTATGTGATATAAGACTACATAATTATATTAAAAAAATGCATATTTTAGCCTCTGAAACTTTTTGATTCTTTTCCATGTTGACTGAATTCGCATTTTAGCTTTTTTTCTAGATAATTTTTAAATGAGCCTACAGAAACTTTTATAAATCGAAATGTACTTAAAACTCCGGTTTTTAAAGTGAAATTAAAACTACCCACACGATAGGTGCTATATACAACAAATTGACACTAATAAAAGCTCGTATCTCAAATGAATACATTGAAGTACACTGGGTAAAATTTACTTAGCGATATAGATACGAGCTTTTTAAAATAGTGGCGACATGCAGTTCCGCCCTTAACGTCTTTTGGGGTGTGAGAGACAACTGTCAGAAGGTACTGTCAAGTGAATAGTTAAATTTTAAAAGTGAGTACAATTACATTTCGTATGTACAATATTGTTTCAAGACTTTATTTTTACAACTAGATATATGAATCAATCGTTGATTGAAACGTTGATATTCTTGATTTTTAAATTAGCAATGAGTGGTACTCTCTGTCTAACAAATCTAAGATGGTTAGAAAGAGTCAATAGATTAAGTTTTTTTCCAAGAGAACAGCTGTAAAATTATTTTTCATATAAAACTAATCAACTGCCAAATTAAGAAACTAGCATTTTTGATTTCATGTATGTTTTGAAAAGCTTCGTACGTAATATGAAGAACAAAGTAGGGTTTATGTTACAAAGAAATATTAAATATAAAAATCAAAGAATATCAACAATCATCACCGATCACAGCATTTACAGCACACCGTGCCATTTTTACGTGTGACAGACAGACAGGTGAATTAGTCAAATAGATGAATAGTAGTTCAAATAGTCCGGTTTTCTTTTAGCCATACGCAAATAGACAGTCGATAATTTAGGTAGTGTTTAAGAACGGAACTGTTGGATTTTATACTATATTACGACTATAACTAATAAAAGTAATTCATAACTCTAGACACCTTATGATATGAAACAAGGCCTAAAAAAAAATGCATTTTGTAGCTACAACTCTCACCGGCTAATTAAGCTACTAATACGAATTGCCAATTTTCCAATAAAATACTGAGCTCTCTAGAATCATACATACATATTTATTTTGTATAAGACAACCACCATGACCAAACTAATATGAATTAAAATCGAGGATTAAATGTAGTCTACGCCTCTATCAAAACATCAATTAGAGCCTACATACAGAATACACTTTCAATCCAAACTATATTTGTTGTCTTTTCGTGATTTGTAAAGATGTGTAGAACAAGCAAATTGTGCCAGCATTAAAATTTTAGCTTAAAATTTATAAGATCTATACGTAATTAGAAAGAAAGCTTTAGTGTAAAGAAACGGAGTAAAAATATTAATATTAATTTCAGTTTATCAGTTGTTCCATTAATGAAGGATCAATTAGCTTCAAATCGTGATTATAACAAGAATTTGAGTTAACTTTGAAGAAGTACGTTATTAGGTTTAGGTTCTAAGCTGGATCACAAATTTTCTACAATACTTAAAATTATAGAGTTGACTTTTGTCACATTAATACTAGCCACAATTACCACAGCCACTTTAAGTCGAAAAAACTTAAGATTACATAAAAATAATCCCTTTCAAAATAAGATCAAAAATAGTTTCACAATTTCAACTATGAGACAGCAGAATCGACAAAAGAATGATATACGAGTCCCAAAATCCTCGAATCTTTTTTTTAAACATCAATTGACAAAAGGATGTAAGGACCGACAATGACTGTGATGAACTCAGGTAGAAAACTCTAAGAATTTGAGCATCCCAATATTTGGGGGCTTCGTTGCTCCAATTTAAAAGTAAAAGCAAATTGGCGTAACAGCCTAATCTGTCGTAAATTAGCGTTAAGTCACTGAAACGAAGTGAAAATGCTGGAAATGGTACATTTGTCTTTTTAAAAGTAGTTGCAAGTTAATTAGATACCATTCGCTACTCTTGTGAAAGTGAACATTTGCAGTTGCTTGCCAATGATATTAGTCTTAGTGACATCATCTGTGTGTACAGAAAGAAGTTCTGATTCACTGACTGACTCATCAACGTCTAGCTATCCTTACAGGTAGACATCATCATCATCCTTATATTCCACTGCTGAGTATAGGCCTATCAGCATGAAATAGCTTGGGCTGTGTCACACTTTTTGTAGGTAGAATGCTGATATTTGTTAGAATTTTGTTTCTTGACGTAATTAGACAAACATTTCAATTTAACTATTTTACTGACTGATTTTTGCTAGCCGAACATACATCTACTAGTATCAATCGAAGTAGAGAAAATTTGGTATGCAAAAGTTTAGCTTAAAGATTTTCTGGGTTAAAATAAATATTACAAACTAAATAAGATCCAGTAAAAACAGCAGATTTTACGCTAATGGGTTACGCTTTAGCGCTACAAAAGCATTTTTAATATGAAAAGAAATTCTTAAAAGGAATCTAATAAGCTCTTGAATGATCTACAACATGTCTGGTCCTGTACAAACAGGAAAAACAAACGCGTTCTTTGATGCTAGTTTAAACGTAGTACGATTGTTATTCCGATGAGATGAGACAATAAGGAATTTAAAAGGGATTGTTACCAGCTGTGTCACGTGTAGGGTCTAAATCAGCATTATTGAGATTATATCGTCGTTTACCTTTATACTAGTATTTGTTCAATTAAAAAATATGAAAATAGTACCTCGAAAGCATGCGTGTTCTCAAAGACAAGACCAAGCTAGATCGATTTTCTGTAAATATAATCGCAATCGTTTCCAAAATAAATAAATATTTCTTGAGTTTTTCTCGTTTACTCTTTTTGTTATATTTAATGGCTCCTTTCCAACGAAAAATGGAAGAGTATTCCTAATTCTTAACCTTTCAAATCACATGAAACTGTTACTTAAAATGTAGTTAACCATATCCATAATTTTCTCTCAGACGAAAACAGTCTTTGTTGATACAAAAAAGAATGGCAGCTGACAATTGTCCTAATGCATTGTATTCTAAACAGAGATTTAATACTCTTTTATGGCTCAAAGCTATTAAGCTGCCTTGCTTACCTCCTGTTCAGAGTGGTTCTATTTTTATTTCTAAACTAAACACGGACATGCATGATGCTACCATCTTGATTTAGGGCGTAAGCGACACATAAATGAATGTTTACATAATACAATCAAAACTGCATTGGAATTTGATACTGTTAAAAAACTCAATGTTTTAAAGAAGTTTTAAAGAACATAAACAATAAAAAGTTATGAAAGTTAGCTTGAATTTGATAACGACCGAAAATGTTCATAGTCTAGCTATGATTTAGAAAAAAAAGTATATTTTGGGGCGTAAACGACATCGTAATTCCACGAATGTCGCTTAAACTCCTTTAGTACGATTGTGAGAATCATAGAAGTAAATTCATGCTTGTGGTTAAAATATCCCGAACGGGTACATTTGTTTAGAGCTCCAGTTATTTTTGTACAGCGGATTGTGAGTCGTGAAGGGATAATGAGAACCTGTTGGTTATAATTTTAAAACCAAGTTTAAGCTTCGGATTAGAATTATGATGAACAGCTTAAAAACGTGCTATTTCGATGCAATATAGCTCATTAATCTAAGCTCACAAATTGAGCACACCATTTGTTTATTTACAAATGTATAAGTATAATATCTCTTCTCTTCCACCTAATATATTCCACTGCAATCTAAGTACATAAGCCACTGCATGCACAGGCCTCCTTTCAAAATACAATACGGCAAAACTCATATGTTTTGTCAGAAGGTTCATACAAACGTCAAAAAAGTCTTGGGATACTCATTATCCCTTGGACCAATTTGTTGTTTTGACTTAATAGTAATATTACGAGTATTTTGGAATGTTCAAAACGGTCTGGGGATAAAAATATACCTACGCACTTTTGACGAGTGCATTTCAAATTATCTTTGAAGACTGATTCTTTGCACAAGTTCAATTCATGTTACAATTATTCTGAGCAGTCTTTTTCTTTGTTTTTTGGCTCTACTGTAATTTTGCAATATTAATTTTATCATTTTTGTATTATTCCAACGTCTCACTCAACATCTTTGATCATAAAATTTGATACTTTAATAGAACAAAAAAAAAACATGAAACTAGAAAATAAATTGGTCCATAATTCACTTTAAATTAAATATGTCAGTTTGCGTTTATAAAATGTCCGGTGACACAGGCTATTTATCATACGCAATTTTCCTAAGAAATGACGCGGCGAAGTTAAATGTGACATCAAAGAATTTAAACCAAGATTTATTATTGATGGCTTCATATTATTTTTCTTTCGGATGTGGGGCACAGTGCGTCGTTTAGAAATAGGCATTGGAGATACTTTTCCATGCGATTCTGATTAACCAATATTTAAGAAACGCGTAAGCGCCTCAACCCTTGTTTTTTTTTTTTAGTTGGGACATTTCTTGCAAAATTGACGCATTTTTACGAGCTTTTATTTAACTTAATTACTTAATTTTTTAATCTTGCAAGTAGAATATTGTCAATTTCCACTTTACGTACCTACACAAGCACACAATGTGATTAACCTTATATGATAGGCACATAATAGTTAAAGCGAGATTTTTTTCCATGTCTAAGTCTTTATGACATTGGCATAAGATTGATTTTGACTTGGACTGTGTAAAAACTTTTTTCACTACATCTATACTAAGCTAAGCAATACCATTAAAAATGGAAGTACTTAATTGCATGGGAACCATTGGTTCTAATTTACATATTTAGTAGAGAATATACAGGGAACACATCATTTAACGTGCCGAACTAGAAAGTATAACTAATAATAAAATGATGGAAAACCCCGATTTTGTCACTTTAAAGTGCAATATCTCAAAAACGGCTAAACCAATTTTGATGAAACATGTCTAAGAACCATGGCTAGAAAACCTGATTTAAAAAAAAAACTGCATTCAAAAAATTCTGTAGAGCTACGGTGCCATAGACAGACACACATAGTGGTCAAACTTATAACACCCCTCTTTTTGCGTTGGGGTTAAAACTGACTTAAGGTATAAATCATCAATATCTGTTAATATTTCTAAAACGGCTGAACCGACTTTAAGCAAACAGCTAAGAACCACCGCAAGCAAACTCGCTTTTACGTAAACAAAAACACATCGAAATCGGTCCATCCATTTCAGAGCTATGATGCCTCATACATATTGGTGTCAAACTTATAACGCCTCTCTTTTTGCGTCGGGAGTAAAAAAAAACAAATGATACTTACCCAGGTCGTTGACCTGACCGTCAACGTTATCGAGTCGGTGAGAGGTCTAATGGCGGAGGACTATGTCCAAAAGTGGACGTCCTACAGCTAATATGATGATGATGATGAAGTCGTTGAAACTAAGCTCCAACGTGTCCCTGTATACTTAAACAATGTATCTTAGAATACAATATGGGCTTTGATTACAGAATCGAACTGGTCCCCGCTTGCTATGTAGACGACATTGTGGCTACCGAGCCAACCGGTCTATTAAGATCGGGTTTCTACGTTATTCAACTTAACTATTAACTTATGCAAAATATTAGACTGGTTTTGAGATGACAGTAGTTGTATTAATATTACAGTGACTTGGCGCCGGCAATTGACTTAGCCAGTTTAGACTTGCAAAAAGAATTGCGCATGTTGTATGTGTGCTGTGCCCAGCAGTGGGACGTATATAGGCTGGGATGGATGTTGTATTACATTACGAGGTCATTAAGGGAAAGCTTGTTACGTCAAAGGATCTGGGCGTTGATGGATCAGCCAGGATTCTTCTAGTAAGATTTTCATTTAGGTATAGCAAACTTGTAGTAATTTACCTTCGTAATTTATGCGTAAGTGTAAAAATACACGAAAACACAAATAAAGTCAACATTTACCGATAAATACTAACAAAATATTGTCCATTACAATGAAAGTCACGCGCATATAATTAACACAAATAACCGTAAAAAACTCAATTAAAAAGTTGTAAGTGACATTTGATTGCAAAGTTTTTCACATAACCATCAGTTACGTTACACAGTTGTGTGGTTATGATTTTTTGTCAGTCTTAGTACAGTATAAAATCCAACAGTATAATGCATTTTTATAGTATACTCTCTCATCTTAGTTTGCGATTAGTTGTGCTGTGTATTTAGATTAAAATATTTGCCTAAATAAAAGACCTCATTTTGAATCTCTAATGAAAGAAAAATCAGTCCGCTAGTTTTAATTACGAAAAGGCATAATAATTAAATAATTATATGATTGGGTGGTTTCCAAACAGGAATATTTAGATTTTTTTTGTGACTTTTATATCGTTACATACACATTAATGCAGGCGTTGGAAACTGCTATTTAAGTGCTGAATGACCCGTTCTTTGATTCTTAAAAATGAAATTAATCTGATTTTATTATTATGATGCCATTAATGGTTTAATCGATTAAAATTGATTTACTCAAAACATTCAGAGAAGCACATTAGTCAAGTTAATTTGAAAAAAGATTTAAAATATTTTTTCCTGGTATTGTGTGTGTGCATTGACCTTTATGATAAATCTAACTTTTATCACTAAGATATTTTAACCATCAGCTGCATACTTCAATTATCTTCTAATGGGTATAACTATTAAAAAATAATAAATCCAGTTCTTATTGGAAACGACCCGATCGATAACCTAAAATAGTTTGTCATTTAATTTGACATGAATATTTATACTGAATTGATGAAACCGTTTTAGTAATTTAAGATAGAAGAGTTACTCCTATGAATGTGCCTGGTTTTATCAACGGTTTTGTTTAAGCTTCACTTACACATTTATGATAAGATTGCTTTGTTTTGTCACTTACAATGACTAGAGTGACCTGGGCACATAAAAACAAAAAAGTCGCTTACGCATTTTCGCAACTTCTCACCGTAGGTTTTTACAACTGAAATTTATTTTAGAACTTTACTGTTGGTAAAAATCTAAAGTACACTTCTAAAGTAAAATAGATTTTGTCTATTTAATAACGTAATAACACTTAAGAAAAAAGAAAAACATTATTGATTGATAATTGATAATCGGTATCAGTTGATGTACAGTAAGAGAGGTCAGTTCTTGAAAGGACAGACAGTAGAGTCCATCTCAATTAAACGTGAACAATGCCTCATTTATTCATCTTTAGTAGTCAGTTAAGTTTGTCTTCGAATGTTATATTATAGTGGCTGCAAATATTATTGACAAACAAAGAAAATTAAATATAAACTTCGTAGTTATACAGTAGTAAAGTTTAGTGAGTGATGAATAAATAGTACAGTAGTAACTTGAGACAGAACAATCGACAGTAACAATGAAGCTTTTGTTGAATTATTGATCATAAACAGCACAAGTAGTATCAAGAATGCGTAAACGACATCTTTTATGACGTTAGTTCCTTTGAAAATGTATGAAAATTATTAAAGTGAAGCTTAAAATAACTTGATAAAGCGGTTTATTTGCTCAGTAGTGGTTGTAATTAACAGTTAATGTCCCATTCCATTTATTATTTAAATATTTTACTAAAACAAGTCCATCCACCGTTTTTTAAGTCTTATTTTGAATTCCTGGTGCTATTCAGTCCTGAAGTGATCTGACTGGTAAAATACAAGTAACAAAAATTCAACATGAACCATTAAAATCAAAATCGTATTTAAGATACTCAGGACTAAATAGTATTTATAAATAATGTGGGTGTTAACGAGGTTTTGATAATATTAAACTCAAATCCTATAAATTTATTTAAAAATGTTCATTCAATATTCACATTGGTGCTAATAACAATGGCTAAAATAGTACAATTACTTGTGTTTTTTAAGTACTTACCTTATTTTATGGTTACTTTATTACTCGAGACACTGATTGAAGTTTTTTTTTTAAATTCTGTACCTGACCTTTGCAATATAATTTTTTGCAATTAATTTTGGTGTAAAAGAAATTATCACAGAATAAGAAAGTAAATACCGATGTGGTTCTTTATATCCTACTTAATTCTGCTTTAATAACGTGTACTTAAGTTTGTGAATTAGTGCAAAATTAGCGTTTAACATAGCTTGAGCTACCTCTTTCAAATGTTCTAAAAGTATTTTTGTATGTAATAACTAATCTTAATATTAATGAACTCGTAACTATCTTATATTACTAGAAACGGTTGGAATTATCCTAAAGAGAAAAAAAAGATTTTTCACATTTTTCCTAATAGAAATGTTGGATATTTAAAATTGGATTGACGTTGTGTCTGCCGTTGTTATTCAAGATATTAAAAATATTTTAGTACTTTTTAAAAACTGTATGTTGATAGTAATGTTACTATTCAATTCAATTCATGTATCGTAATTTTCCTTTCTGATTGTATAACTAATTTCATGTTCGTTTTATGGTACAGAATAGTAAGCAGGTACATGCCCTTTTTGAAGTTTACTGGTTTATAGATGATGCTTTAATAAAAGTTATTGTAAATACAGTCTAAGAGAATAATGTGTACTATAAAACGATAAGAAACAGTTTTACAACGTGTAAAATAATATATAGCATTTAATAATGGCCATAATAAATGTTAATTAATGCATTATTCTACACGTTTCAAAAACTTTGTTACTTATTTTCAATTGCCAAACACTTTAGAGTATTTACAAATAAAAACAATTCCTAAAATCTTTGGGTTCACGTTCACTTCGTTTTATTTATTTTTAATACGAAAAATGAATGACAACGGTATTCCATCGTTAATCAACTTAGGTAGGCAGCAGTTTAAGACTATATATTTTTTGCAGCTATATTATGTATTGCGGCCATAATTTTTGATATTATTTGATCCATACTGAAGGCAGAGACATTTAAACTAAATTGTATATATATTTTGTAAGAACAAAATAAGAGAAATAATTGCTATGTACTACATTAACGAAAATAAATGAAATTTCTATCGGTAACTTCGTATTTCACAATACATCTGTAAAAGTTATAAGGCGCTTATATGTTTGTATTAATATGTAAAATTTGTATTTGAGAATTTGTATTAAAAATGTGTAAACGCCAGCTATACAGTTGTTTTGTCACAATAAATCATCATCTTATACTAAAAGTAACAATTAACGTTTTAAATATAGAAAAATGCAAAAACTCGGAATGTATTTTTATAACCTATGTTGCTTACGTTATTTGATATGTTTAGTATCATAAAATGTATGAGCATTTCCAATAAAATTTAAACTATGCAATATTTATGTGCAATTGTGATTTATTATTTTGACCATCGAGATGGGCTCAATATTATAATATAAACCATATTTTGGAACGTCTTTGGTTTTTAAGCAGTCAGAATACGTAAATTACTCATATGGATCGTTTGCACAGTCTAGGGTTAATAAATGAAATCGATAAACCTGGGTTAGTGTTGACACTTCCATATATTTTGCCACTACTTTATTCTTGTTTAGCAGTTAATTTGGAGTTATATATATCTCTGGCTTGCACATGATAGTTTTAATTAAATGTGAATTCACATAAAGCTCTCAGACATTAATTTATTAGTGATTTAATCAAAAAACGCTTAATATTCATTTTTTCATATGTGTGCAGTTAGTCTTGTTTTGAATAAGTTCCCAAACCGAAAATAAAGAAGTCTACACACCCTTGCTTTTTGCTAATACGCTGGTAAATTGGCGTAAACGCCATCCAAACCTAGTGTAAGTTATACTTAAGTCATTTATATTTTATTACAACACTGGAATACTGTAAAAAATCAACATTTATGTAATAAAAAAATGTCTCTGCTATTCAGTACAAAAAGCAATTGAAATATTGTTACTGAAAATTGGTTTAAGATTGAAAAAAATGTAAAAATAGATTTGGGGGGTAAAAAATAACTGTACCTACTAACTATTGGTAAGATGATGTAAATATGTTGTTAAACTAAGGTAGACCCTGTAGTATTTATTTGTACGATTTTGGGCCTTTGTTAAAATCCAAAGTTTTTAATTTATTTTTCGACCAATAAATGTTGGAGAGAATTATGTGGTGATTTTATTTTCCTCATGTCTAGGGTAAGCCCTGGAAAAGAAAAAAAAAGCGACTACAAAAGTGGTATGATTCTTATATTAAATAGTAATTTTATCGCCTAATCGAGCTCATATTATACACATAAAATTAACGCATTCACTGCCACCTGACTTCCATAGGTGCCACCGACGCACATGTGCGTTCAAAATGTATGAATAGTTATGACAGCGGCACTGGGCGAAGTTCCGAAAACGCATATATGCGTTCATCATCATCATCCCAGCCTATATACGTCCCACTGCAAGGCACAGGCCTCCTCTCGGACTTGGGCAGTAGTTCCCACGCGGGCCCAGTGCGGATTGGGAACTTCACACACACCGTTGAATTGCTTCGTAATAGGTGTGTTGTGCAGGTTTCCTCACGGTGTTTTCCTTCACCGTCAAGCTCGCGTATCTGTGCGTTAATATGGAAATATTACTGCAATTTTCTGCCGTCTGAGTGCAGCACTAGCACAAATCTGTCATGGCGACGAAATAAAGAGAACTGACGTTGTCATGGGTTTGCGCTAGTGTCGCCCCCTGCGCAGAGTTTTGCCTAATATGCCCTATTGATGTCCTTAATTTGCGAACGCATAACATTAATATGTATAAATTACAAATACCCTGATTCTAAGTGGATAATATTTGTGGCAACAAATATATAATTGAAGAGAGTCGCATCTCGTGCTTCTTAAGATCGGCCTACTCAGCAGTAGCCCTCCGCTGTAATACATTCTGGCGTATCAGCCCATTCTGGTTTTTTGTCATTCGCGTCGGATTGAAGACTATAAAAATATTTTTTTGGTAAAAATTTTTTTTTTTTTTTTACAACCTTTTTTTTACTGACTGTGCTTTTTGTTGGTGTATTGCCACCCAAACTACATTTGAATACCAAATTTCAAGTCGATGCCATTAACCGTTGAAGAGTTCCGCTCTGTGGAGACGATCCTGGCCGGACTACCTGGATGTCAGTACCAGATTATTGTCAGTACAATAACACGCGCGTGTGCGTGACAGTACGCAATTCACATAAGTAATTATGCTAATTTCACGTCAATCGAACTATTGGAAGTTGGTCGAATTTAACTTGCAAGATTTGATTACAGAAAGACAGACAACGGGACAGGTGAAACTAAACAAAAGCTTGTAAAAAAATTCATCAGCCTTTTGTTCCAATCCGTCAGGCTGAGAGGCTTACACGGTAGTTTTGTCGTCATTTTGACCAGAATAACTGACTGACTGATACCATAACATGCATGTAACTGATGTCTATGCGAAGCTGCCAGTGGTGACACAAACGGCGTCCCGATAACCACCTTTCAGCCATGGCACCAAGGTCAGACCTTGGTCTTTTCCCATCCGACCAACTGAGATCGGGAGACTAACACAAGGAACATTTAGGGACTAATGCCCTCCGGATAGTGTTGTGGGCGTGATGACGAGGGAATCTCACCGCTACGACTTAAGGCGTGGTGACCGCTGCCTCTCCGCCATACCGCGCTATAAGATCGGTAATTTTGATAGATCAGTCAACAGTATGGTGGTTCAGCTGTACAGTGTTGGACTTGTAATCTGAATGTTTTCAGTTCAAATCTAGGTTGAACGCGACTTAGTTTTTTTTGTTTTTATATATAATTTTACTTAATTAGGTAAACAGCTTGAGGAAATCTCCGAAGCCATTCAACTACGCAAAAGATTTTAAGGTAGCTTTCATCAACAGATAAAATGATTCAAGAAGATTTGTAGGCATAGGTTTATGGGTTAGGACCAAAAAGTTACACACCTTAACGCAGGTAGTTAGAGTTACTATTATTTATTTACATTGTGACACGAAAATTAATCACACATTTGTATGGATAATTTTCGTGCCTGTCACACTGGAAAAAGTAGTAGTAATTCTAACTTTTTTATACTCCTGACCCTCCTTACCCTGATGGTAAAAGATCACCAATGCCCATAGACACCTGCAACACCAAGGGATTGCAGATGCGTTGCCAACCTAGAGGCCTAAGATGGGATACCTCAAGTGCCAGTAATTTCACCGGCTGTCTTACTTTCCAAGCACTGCTGCTTCACGGCAAGATTAGCAAGCAAGATGGTGGTAGCGATTGTACAAGATCCTACCACCTGCAAACTTTGTGGTCTGCACCCATTACTAGCGAGGCGCCCAGGTTATGCCCGGGTCTAGGTTTGAAGAAAGCGACATGTGAAGTTGACATGACACCCATATATAACTGTAAACATAGCGACTTTGATTTTGGCTCATGAATCCTGTGTTGTGATGTTACATACAATAAAGCTTGTAATAACTATGTATCAGCCTTTATTGCGAATGTTACGCGATTTGTACAAGAATCATTACACGAACAAGGGGGTCTGTTGCATCATGGTGATACAAAAGCTTGTTCATCAGATCTGTATCAGTGCCGTCAGTTAATAAGCTGAATGTAGAGAGAATTAGTATAACATGTAGAGTCGTACAAATTGATTATGTCATCATCATCATCATCATCCCAGCCTATATACGTCCCACTGCAGGGCACAGACCTCCTCTTAGAACAAGAGGGCTTGGGCCATAGTTCCCACGCGGGCCGGGACGCGGGAACTTCACACACACCATTGAATTGCTTCGCAGGTTTGTGCAGGTTTCCTCACGATGTTTTCCTTCACCGCAAAGCTCGTGGTAAATTTCAAATGTAATTCCGCACATGAATTTCGAAAATCTCAGCGGTGCGAGCCGACCCTCAGCTTGAGAGGCGATAGGTCAAACCACTATGCCACCACGGCTTTAACTGATTATGTATCACGATGGAACCTTTTAATAATTAATTTCATTGTGATTTCCTTGACAAAAGTACATATGTCAACATGACATTATGCTCCTGTGCTGCGATTTCTGGCCGGAGTGTGATGTTCCATCATTTTACGGTAGCGACGACGACGGCTTTCAAAAAACAATCAGCATTTATCCAACTAAATATTATAAATCTAAAACTTGGTGAGTGAGTATGGTTGTTTGTTCACGCTGAAACGGCTGGACGGATGTGGATGAAATTTGGCGAAAAGTTAGTTAATAGCTTGGATTAAAACAGGATACTTTTTATCCCGATATTCCCACGGGATACGGATAAAATCTCTAAATAACAACCGCTGGGCTTAGAGTCATGAAATTTGGTATGTAAATAGCTGGACGTTTGGAATAACTCATGAAGTTTCTTGCCGGATTCTTCTCAACAGAGGTTTTTCCGAATCGGTGGTAGATTTTTTTTGTCATTCATAAGTGCTTGTTTTAGCCTAAATTGAATAAAGATATTTTGACTTTGACTTTGAGTAATGAAATTTGGTATGTAGATAGCTGAACATCTGGAATAACTCATAAGCTTTTTTATCCCGATATTCCCACGGGATAGGGATAAAGACTCGAAATAGCAACCGCTGGGTTTAGAGCCATGAAATTTGGCATGGGTGTTTTAATTTAACGTCAATGAAAACCATGATGTAATTTTAGGGAATTCCCACGAGAATTTTCTAAAATCCCGGAATTTCAATTCAACTGCTGTATCTAATGATTTACGCGTGCGCAGCCGCAGGTAAACACTAGCGTAAGTATATATTGTAGGTATGTCTTATTTGTGTTTATTGTAAAATACGTTTTTGGTAAAAATTTCATTTTTAATACACGTTTTTTTTTGCTGACTGTACTTGTATTGTCATCCAAACTACATTTGCATAGGTACCAAATTTCAAGTCGATGCTATTAACCTTTGAAAAGTTCCGTCCTGCGGAGACGATCCTGGCTGGACTACCTGGATGTCACTACCAGATTATTGTACTGTCACGAAATTCACATAAGTACTTATAGAAAGTTTCTAGTCAATCCAACTACTGGAAGTTGGTCGAATTTAACTTGCAAGATTTGATTACAGACAGACAACGGGACAGATGAACTAAATAAAAGCTTGTAATAAAAAAATGGTTTATTAAAAGCAAACATAAATTACTAAGCCTGTCACGTGAAAACCTGATTCGGGGTACAAACAATTGATTTAATTAAATCATTAAATTTTTAACAAGTTAAGTATGAATGTTTAATTTAATGGTACAGTCCATTGGTTTTTACTGTAACGCTGTAATTTTTATTGATACTTAAATAAATAAATTATTAGCATAAAGGTTCAACCCTGGTACATAATTCAGTCATCGGCATAGCTCTAAATATTGTCAGGGTTAGTGCAAATTTGCTTAACTACCATACCTACGCAAAACTGCGTATCTGCACAACGTATAGTTATTTATAGGGGATGATTTTTTTTAAACCCCGACGTATAAAGCGGTATTATATAAATTTGACGTCAACGTCAAACAGACGTCTGTTTTTTTTATTATGAGAGGGAGGAAAACGAGCAAGGGGGGAAATGATCACCGTTGCCCATGAGTACCAACTACTCAAGGATTCAGATTCAGATTATTTATTTCCATAACAAAGAGAGTCATTGGTCCGTTGCCGGCCTTTTAAGCCCTTCTCTGTGGCGTAGGTCTCAAATAGATGAACCGATTCCGATGCGTTTTCTATGTGAAAGCAAGTTTGATAACCGCTTAGGCCGACGAATCTAGAAAGTATTTTCTTATTGGTGGAAATTCGTGCGTTCGTACAATAGTCGAATACTTACCATGTAAATTTCCGTCTTATATTTATTCATTTCGAGATCTGAAGACCCCATCTGTAGACGAATTTCATTTAGGGTTCCTTAGGAAAATACGATAGCTGGTAAAGATATGGGCATGTATCAATTTACCAAAGACCGGAATGTTCGTGGCACTTTTAACCCGTCATAGTGACTCCACACCTTATCGACTCTACCTAAATGATATACTTTGAATTGGATTGTCGTAAATTAATAACCATAATTTCTTTTATAAATTAATTATCTTTTGGAACACTTTGCTAGCACTACACCAGAATTTGAACATGAAATTGAAGAAACACTGAACTAAAATTATTAAATTAAAAAAATTATAGGTGTAAGTTGATTATATTTATTTTTTTATATTGACGTATGTTTATCTAATTTAATATTACTTGAAATTGTTTTGTTTCTTTTGATCATTTGTAGTATTCAAATTCTTTTTATTATTATTTTTTTTTTGTATTTTTGTGGTTTGATTTGTTATTTTATTTAATTTGACATATTTGCTTTATTTATTTTGGATTTATCTTTAGTTTATAAGGTAATGTGTAAATTATAAAATTATAAGCAAGAAATTAATAATTGTTACTATTCATTGCTTTCATTGCATATTATTATGTCTATTTCATATTTTCAACTTCTCAAAAGTTAACTGGAAGAGATCGCCCATTGGCGGAAATGATGCCCATTATTTACTTACATCTACTTTTATTTTTTTATATGTTTTGTATCGATATGTTAGTATATTGGAAGTCGATAAGTGAGAAACACCATGACAGGTCAAAAGTGTAGACTACAGGAAATAATAATGGACCATAATAAAGCCATAGGTAGTTTCTATATTGGAAAGTGAAATTTACCACGGCTGTACGGTGAATGAAAACATGGTGAGGAAACCTGCACAAACCTGCGAAACAATCTCGTGAAGTTTCCGATTCGCACTGGGTCCGCGTGGGCATTACGGCCAAAGCCCTCTTGATTAAATTCTAAATAAACATACTGTTCTGATTTCGCTTTTTCTTTACTAAGTACTCATCTTTTCCTACTCCCTCATATATTATACAGAACCCATCTAATAAAAGAACTTCCATATTGTCTGGCCGTTAGAGTGAATTGCTCCACAGACGTATCGTACCGCACTACATCGTGCTCAGACCACAGACTTACTCGTACAAGAGATAGACTACTGTTTGACGGGGGTCGCGACCCCCTCGGCCGCGGAGCCCCTTTGGGGGTGGTTAAAGGAAGAAATTAAATGAAAGGTCATAAAATTATCAAACATTTTTTTTTAAGACTTCATCATTCGTAGGTAAGTACTAGGTACTAATTTATTTGACGTTGAAGTTAATGTTGTATATTAATTTTCTGTTCGCTATTGTATGCTCTAATAGACAGATTATGTGAAGCAGATTTCTAACAATTTTACTAATATGTACCTTTGCCATAATTTTATAATAATGACTATTTCTAATTTGTTGTAATGATTCAATTGCTAATTATAATAAAATTTGAATAGCATAAAAATATTATTTGTATAATTACACTTAAGTTCTAAAGTCAAATATCAAATAGCAAATAAGTATGAAGTAGTCAAATGCTCTAAACTTCATTAAATAATATACGTTATTACGTTATATACGTTGTTATATTTATCTTTCATGCATTTTGTAATACGACTCTATTGTTAACGGCGTAGAAGCGTGTTCAGATATTTTTGGTAACATTTTTGCTCACAAGTTTATGAACTCGACTGTACAATAATGACTATTTCTATTTAAGTAGTACTATTTTTAATTTGTTGTAATGATTCAGTTTCTGATACGGTGTATGTATGTATGTAAACTCTTTATTGTACAAAAGAAAGAAACAAAACGCAATTGACAAACTTTGAGATACTTGTATAAAGGCGGACTTATCCCTTTAAGGGATCTCTACCAGTCAACCTTCGAGTAGATAAGAGGAGTAACCAGTTAGGGTCCGACAAAGAGTGAGTTTAATAGTCAAAAATGGTGGAAGCTACTATAAAGTCTTTTAAACAATAAAACACATGAACTACAATACAAATAAATGAATAAAAGGAATGTCGTCAAATATTTAAGGAGAAGGTGCCACATCCTTCTCAAGCCCGTGCGGTGTATTGTGTAGAGACTTTAAAGGTGCAATGTAGCTACTTTGCGGGTCTATCCGAACTGTAGGTCTGTGGTTCCATCGCAGACTGTCTTCGTCAACGATACCTTCAAGGGAAATTGAATGTGGAAAACGTAGTTTCGGGAACGTATTTCAATTTACCAATTTAGTATCGATGATGTATTTGTATTTGGTAATGGTATTAATTTTGAAAGTGAATAGGATGCTTATATTTAGGGGAGGGGAGGGGTTCGGAATTAATTTCTATTTTCATGAAAATAGGTGTGACAAAGGGGGGTGGGGAAGGAGGCTGAACATTGTCATAATTGGAGAGACATACTCGTAATTGACATGAACATGATCTCTTCACTGTTTTATACCACGCATCCAATGAGGGCTATCGCGTATGAATTCGCCGCTAGATGCGCTAGTGTAGCGTGAGGTCTCCGAAATGTCAAATCTCATAGTTTTTGCGGGAGCTACGCGGGTTTATTTATAATTAGAATAATTTTGTAAATATTTTGCAATATCTGAAATTAATTATGGCAAATATGCGTTCCGGGGCAATGAATGTCTGTGTTTTGAGACAGTTTTGTCTTTCGGAAACCTTTGTCCTCCCTTTTTTCCGAACAAAACGGGGACTATGCAACACTGTGACATGCTCGATATTTTTATGGTACGGTTTTAAGGTGTATTAAATATGATTTTAATCTAAACTTTGTTTTCACGCCCGTAATAACAGACTTTGAAAGCCATACTTAAAAACCTCACGCAAAAGTGCGCCATCTAGTGAGACAAAAAACGATAGCCCTCATTTGATTCCAAGGCCACTACGGACCTTGTCGTAGTAAATAATTATACTTACTTTTAATACGATACGGTTCTGTGACAAAGCAATCAAATGATTTGACTCTACTCTAAACGACTCTAAAGGTAAATGAAGAGTTTCTATTGGTTCATGAAAAACACATTGCTCGCTAATCCTGCCGTGAAGCAGCAGTGCTTGCACTGTTGTGTTTCGGCGTGGAGAAGACAGCCGGTAAAATTACTGGCACTTGAGGTATCCCATCTTAGGCCTCTAGGTTGGCAGCGCGTCTGCAATACCCCTGGTGTTGCAGATGTTTTTGGGCGGTGGTGATCTCTTACCATCAGGAGACCCACTTGCTCGTTTGCCATCTAGTCGTATAAAAAAATCATTTCTCGCACATTATTGGTTGCAACGCTGCTTTTAAAACTGATTGAAGGGGGCGCTACGGCTGCGACGCGTGTGGCTTGCGCCTAAAGAGCCTATTTTTAACCCCCGACGCAAAAAGAGGGGTGTTATAAGTTTGAGCACTGTGTGTGTCTGTCTGTGGCACCGTAGCTCTTAAACGGGTGGACCGATTTGAATGCGGTTTTGTTTAATTGAAAGCAGGTTTCCTAGCGATGGTTCTTAGACATGTTTTATCAAGATCGGTTCAGCCGTTTTTGAGATATTGAACTTTGAAATGACAAATGGTTATCCTTATGTCTTTTCCTATAATAATATGGTACAGGCGGTAATTCTGGAAGTTTTGAAGTATTCGCGCGTTCCACTTTCACTTGATCCTTCCGCAATCGACGCAAGAAGTTCAAACATTTAGAAACCGGCGAAGACAATTATTGTTTTGTTTAACAGCAAAAAGCGTTTAGTTTCAAAGTGATTAACTATTAAAACTAGAACAATGGGGCAACAGTCGCAAGCGCAGCGTTCGGTTGGCGAATCACTCGTTACTGTTTGCGTACACTGCTGAGGATGTAGTACTAACCAACAAAACGTTGGAAACCCCCGACTTTGTCACTTCAAAGTTCAATATCTCAAGAACGGCTGAATCGATTTTGATAAGACATGGCTAAGAGCCATCGCTAGAAAACCTGCGAGTGTTAGAGGGACGGAACGACACGTACACACGTACCCTTCTTGTGTAATATTTATTATATACCTACCTGATTGTTGGCAATAAACGCATTTTCATTCTTTCTTTTTTTTCAAAGTCGTGGGTTTTCCAACTTTTTTTTGGTTAGGTTATAGACGAACTAGCTTTTGCCCGCGGCTTCGCCGGTGTGGAATTCGGTTATCGCGCGCTGTTCCCTCGGGAACTGTGCATTTTCCGGGATAAAAAATAGCCTATGTCACTCTCTGGCCCATAAACTATCTCTATGCCAAAAATCACGTCAATCCGTCGCTCCGTTTCGACGTGAAAGACGGACAAACATACACACAAACACACTTTCGCATTTATAATATTAAGTATGGATGCAGTGTACGCTAACCGCTGAGTTAAGCAACGATACTCTGATTGTTTTGCGACCGGTCTAACTAGTTGTATGGAAATTGAGTTTGTCATACAACTGCCGTGTCGGGGCAGATATTTGTATGAAAAATACGAATGTTTGTTCTCGGGTCTTGGGTGTTTAATATGTATTTAAGTATGTATCTATCCATATAATTATATTTATCCGTTGCTTAGTACCCATAACACAAGCTTTGCTAAGCTTACTTTGGGACTAGGTCAATTGGTGTGAATTGTCCCGTGATATTTATTTATTTATTTTATTTATTTAACTGTCACGGAGGTATTTAACATTTGTATTACACTAGCTGTTGCACGCGAGTGCGTCTGCAAAAAATATCGATATGTCAATATTTTTTCATGCCAAATTTAGCTTTGAACAGAAAACAATAACTAATCATTAAATTATAAACTGTGGATAGTGTATTATATAACTATTCTAAACTTTAAGTACCTACATGTAAAAAACTACTATAATATGCCATAATTTCGAAAATAAATAAAAAAAAAAAACTATAAGTTGCGAGTTCGGGATTGAACCCACGATCCTCAGCTTGAGAGGCCTAAGGTCAAAGGCCACCACAACTTTTTTTTACAAGTTTGTTCACCAGGAATTTTCATCCTCTCCGCCATCAGACCTCCATCTCTCCCCCACCATTCATCATCATCCCAGCCTATATACGTCCCGCTGCTGGGCACAGGCCTCCTCTCAATATGAGAGAGCTTGGGCGTAGTTCCCATTGGTGACCCCCAATATAAGCTTCAATGTACCTTCCTCAATAAACAGTTACTTCACAGATCTAACTTAATAGCGCAACGTCGTAAATACCAGTAAGCTACAACCGGTTTAAGTAGAGATAAGATTAAATTTTTGTCGCGCCCGAACACGTACAAAATGATGGGTTCCGTACTATTTATTTTATTTTATACCAGAATTTACTATAAACCACTTGATTCGGAATTCCCAAAATTAGAATTGTATTTGATTATTTCTTTTGCATATTTATTTATCAATAGACAATTACAGCATTACAGTAAAAAAACCAATGCGCTTTAATTCAATTAAATATGTTTAAAAAAATATAATAAATATTATAAATAATATTAGAAAATCACCAGTGCCAAATTACACGTCTGTAATGAAAACACGATTGAGTTTTTGAGAATTCCAATCCCCTTATTCCAAATAGCGAATCTACTGCGTTAAAAATATATCTAGTTGTGTTAAATACTTGTGATTTAAGTCATTGTGATAACACTGTACGAGTAGATTTGTTTAAATATACCTCGTTGAGTTTCTCGCCGGATTCTCCTCAACAGAGGTTTTTCCGAATCGGTGGTACATTTTTTGACATTCCTATATAAGTGCTTGTTGTACCTAGCCTAGAAACGGTATTTTACTATTTTTTATTAATTCTCTAAATCAAAGTTTGTAATTATATTTTTTAAGCAAAAATATATTTTTTAATCTACCTTTACTTAAAACAGAGTTATAACTACCGACACTTGAGGTATCCTATCTTGGGCCTCTAGGTTGGCAACGCATCTGCAATCCCCCTGGTGTTGCAGGTGTCTATGCGCTGTGGTGATCTCTTACCACCAGGAGACCCACTTGCTCGTTTGCCATCCAGGCGAATAAAATATATATATATAAAGGTTTCAAATTCAAGATTAAACAGCTATAATAGCGTGTGTTAACACACGCAAGTAACGCCATACCTACTGCACCATCATCATCATCATCCCGCCTACAGCAGTCCACTGCTGGACATAGGCCTCTTCCACGCCACAACACTATATTCAGCCCCTCGCATCCATCCGCTGCCAGCGACTCTCTTAAGGTCGTCCGTCCACCGTGCCTCAGGACGCCATACACAACGTTTGTCTCATCCATGGTCTCCATTCGAGGACTCGTCTGCTACACCGTTCATCGGTCCTGCGACAGACGTGGCCAGCCCAACGCCACTTCAGCGAACCTACTGCATACAGAAAAGCGTTTGAGAAAGAGATAGACAATTTTTTTTGTGTATAAGAGGGGGAAAACGAGCATGCGGGTCACCTGATGGGAAGCAACCACCGCCGCTCATGGACACCTGTCAACGCGGGGGGTATCACAGGTGCGTTGCCGGCCCTTTGAGAGACAGATAGGCTCGTTTTTTAAAGATCCCTTAGTTGTACCGCTCCGGACACACAGCAGGGCTACTACGAAACTCGAAGTTCGTGTCGTGCGGTCCCTCTGACACTTATAATATTTAATACAAGAGCGAGAGGGACGGTACGACACGAACTTCGAGTTTTGAGTTTCGTAGTAGCCCTGCTGTCCTAGGAAGCTTAAAGCGGACGGTGCTAATTTGCCAATCATCAAGGTGGTGAGGATGAAAAGACTGAATAGATTTTACAAAAAAAAACCAGAATTTTCCATTTTCAGCCGATTTTATCTTTATCTTTGCTAAACATTGTCTGTGTGTTTATATTTTCATAGTTAATAATACATAGTATATTAGCAAATTCAGGACTAGTCAGCTACCGTACCTACCTATTAAATGAAAACATTTTGACTTTGAATGGTTCACACAAAAGCCGTGGGTTAGGCTAGTGAAATGTAATTTTGGCTACGGAACCCTAAACTGTCAGTCATTAGTGAAAGCAATGATCGTTAACCGCTGCTCAATGTCATTATAATTTATTGTATTTCTGATAACATTGTTAACACGAATATTTATGTCGCACCGCGGCGTTGCTTGCGGTTTTTTTATTGTTATTATTGCATTAATAGAAAGACTGACTAATGTAGTTTTTCGAGAGACGTATACAAAATGACATTTCAAATTTACTACAATCTTTATGGTGAAAGGAACCATCGTGAGGAAACCTGCACATGCTTGCGCAATTCAATGGTGTGTGTGAAGTTATATTTAATGTCTTTTATTTTTACTACCTTGCCTTATTTATTCTAAATTGGTTCAGCAGCTTCACCGCGGCGATGTAGCAGACAGACGTAATGCAATTTATTTAGTACAGTCGAGGTTAAAAATATTATATCCAGCTATCGCAACAAACATAATTATGTAAGTATACATGGACCTTATGGTTAGTGGCATAAAGGTGTACAGATATTTTGACGTCTTGGTAACGTTTATATATTTATGCCCTTGACTGTACAAAAATCCATTCGTACTAATATTTTATTTATTAATTCAAAATAATAATACTATTAGGCATACAGTGTACAGAACCAAAATGCCTATTTTGAAAATGGGACAGAAATAACAATACATATTATTAATGTACAATAGCTGAAATAACATAAGGACATAGGATGGTTCTTATAGGTAGAGTCATTCACGATGATGCGTGCCGTGGCTCTTATTACAATGTCATTAATGGCTAATTTTGACAAAATCACAACCTTCGTGGATACAATTGGATACAACACGTGGAATTGTTGGAGTTGTTGTACACTAGGTATAAGCCGGTAAGTTGCGATAGTGCTAAACGAATTCTTCCCAGACGGAGACGCAGGCAACAGCTAGTAAACTAACAATTAGCGCTAATCTGAATCATAAAAAAAATAATTAAATTATTTATTGAATCAGGCGTTACTTTGCGGAGGTCCATATCAATGAACTAAAATAATTTCCTAGCTCACCCGCGACCTTACGATAGCTAAGCTTATGCAAAATATGCGTGTTCATGCAGTTCCTCCACCTCCACACTGTAAGAACACACACAAATCACACAAACCCATCTATCACCACCACCACACTACACTGACGCGTTTCGAACTCAACCACTTGCATGAACACGCATATTTTGCATAAGCTTAGCTATCGTAAGGTCGCGGGTGAGCAAGGAAATTATTTTAGTTCATTGATAATTAAATTAATTATTATGAAACCGACGACATGCTTTATCCGCCTACATAATGTTCCGAAGATACAATAAATACAAATAAACAATAAAATTAAACATGTTCGGTTAGGACACCTGCTGGCTTCGGCTCATTATGGAATTTAGTCACGGATATACATCATCGTCATCATCCCAGCCTATATACGTCCCACTGATGGGCACAGGCCTCCTCTCAGAATGAGAGGGCTTGAGATGCAGTTCCCACGCGGGCCCAGTGCGGATTGGGAACTTCACACACACCATGAATAGTTAACAATTTCTAATCCATACTAATATTATAAATATGACAGTGTTTGTATGTTTGTCCGTCTTGCACGTCGAATCGGAGCGACGGATCGACGTGATTTTTGGTGTTTTTGGCATAGAGATAGTTTATGGGCCAGAGAGTGACATACGCTACTATTTATCCCGGAAAAATGCACAGTTCCCGGGGGAACAGAATAGAAGAAAAAGAGAAGCCGCGGGCAAAAGCTAGTCTAATTATAATATTAGCAGGATTTAGTCGAGCTGTAGGAGTATTATTATGTCGGTATGTTTTTTGCACGAACGTTATCTTGTTGTATTACTAATCGAAGGCCCAGAGTTCTTCGAACAAGAATGCCGAAAAGCGTGTGTCATACAGAATGGTCTTATTGTGGTCAGTGTATTAGACCCGGTTCTCTTATTTTTCATAGAATATATTTTTCCCAAATTCATTTTCTAACTGTTTCATACGGACGAACGATTTTTTTTAACCTGTCGTCGGGGCTTAGGTTGAGGTCCCGCCAACCCAAACCAAAACCCTTAATGATTCTAAACCGAGACGGCATTATATAATTTTCTGCATAAAATAAGTATCAGAAACTTATCAGGTAATGATGACAAAAGTCCGGCGACCTACCTACTAATCTAACGTTTTTAAAAGTAACTAAGATTAAAGTGTTTCATGTTCTTCAAATTATCTATTCATGTAGGTAGAATTATGCACTTACTAGCTTTAGCCCGTGGCTTTGCCCGCGTGGAATTCGGTTATCGCGCGCTGTTCCCTCGGGAACTATGCATTTTGCCGGGATAAAAAGTAGATGTCACTCTCTGGCCCATAAACTATCTCTATGCCAAAAATCACGTCGATCCGTCGCCCCGTTTCGACGTGAAATACGGACAAACACACAAACACACACTTTCTCATTTATAATATTAGTATGGATGTGTAGTATATCTACATATACAGCGGTCTGAGTGTCACCTACGGGCTGGTTGGTCAGCGCTGAGTTTTAACGCTTTTAGCATTATGCTGGACCAGTATCCAATTCGCAACCGGAACGACACACTTTCCTTTGTGTTGTCTATCTATATTAATAATTTCGTCAAGGGGTACGGTAGACTCGACCGAAATGCACATCAAATTGAAGAGCGTAAAAAATTAGTCAATCCGAGTCGATAACTTGTAGGCGGAAAATTCGGATTATCGAGTATTTTCAATATAAACTTAAATAAATTACTAAGTATATAGTGGCGTTGCGAAGTAAACATGTCAAAGTCATCACATCAAAGTGGTGTTAGTGTCACGTCATCACGTGTCACAGGTGTCACAGGTTTGCATTTCGTTCTCCATTGTGACTTCTTAAGGGCCCCACACACGGTACGATTCGTCGATTTCATCAGATCGATCGTACAGACGAATCGTACCGTATATCCCCGTATACGCCCCTTAGGTCTAATTTCTTTGATTATGAGACAGAGACATCATAGTTATTTGGGCAAATAAGATTTAGGAGAAATATCTACTATAAATAAAAAAATAGTGAAATAACCGATACGTAGGTTAGCTGTAAAAGTACGTTTGTGATAATATTAAGGCTGGGAATATACGTCAGATTTTTCGATAAGTACGACAGTCTTTACACTGGCAAAAAAAAAATTAAACATATTATTATGAGTACATTTTACCCGAGCGAAGCCGGGTTTTCATCTAGTTTGTATTAATGTTGTGTCTTGTGTTGTGAATAAATTTATTCACTGTATTTATTTCTTTCTTTGTATCTTTAAAATAGTCAATTACGGGTATTTCGTACGGGTAGTCGACGTTAGCAGTAACGTTGCGAATGCAGTCCTAACAAAACTGAGTATGGGTCTAAAGCGGCGTCGTTACCGCGACTGCGCCGGCGCGTGTCTTTATGCTATATCCTGTCAAATATTAGTTATTTGTCTTACACGCTACAGTCAAAGGCTCACCTACACAAACAAGTGTTCAATTTATCAATATTGATTTTTAAATGCGAAAAAGGGTGGGAAATTGTTATTTCCTTTCATCGGAGAAGTTTAAATTTTAAAAATGTTTATAATTTTTTCCCGCGACTTCATTCAAAACTCTACAATATTCAGTGATAAAAACTTCTTCGCAGCCTATATACGTCCCACTGCTGGGCACAGGCCTCCTCTCAGAACAAGAGGGCTTGGGCCATAGTTCCCACGCGGGCCCAGTGCGGATTGGGAACTTCACACACACCATTGAATTGCTTCGCATGTTTGTGCAGGTTTCCTCACGATGTTTTCCTTCACCGCAAAGCTCGTGGTAAATTTCAAATGTAATTCCGCACATGAATTTTGAAAAACTCAGAGTGCGAACCGGGGTTTGAACCCACGACCCTCTGCTTGAGAGGCGATAGGTCAAACCACTAGGCCACCACAGCTTTTAAGTTAAATAAAAGACTTTAAACATATGGGATAAAGATAGTTGATTATTTTTTGTGAATATTAACCCAGACTGCTTATGTACCATCAGCCAAATATGTGGTCTACCACCCTAGAGTTGATAATGATTTGCATGTCATAAAACAATAATGCCAATAGACGTGTCTGTCAACTTGAAAGTTCGACTTTAGCGACATATTCATTTGATAGGAACTTGTTTAGAAATTGATTTATTTATTTTGCTGATGGTACCTAAGTACCATTATACGAGTAACAGCAGTTTATGCAAATATTAACCACAACATGACAAACATACATACATGTCATTGTTCCTCAGAAAAACCTCAACCAGTATTAAAGTATTACTCATCATTGTAGGAACTTCTTTTAGACACCGACTATAATTATAAATGCGCAAGTGTGTTTGTATGTTTGTCCGTCTTTCACGTCGAAACGGAGCGACGGATCGACGTGATTTTTGGCATAGAGATAGTTTATGGGCCAGAGAGTGACATAGGCTACTTTTTATCCCGGAAAATGCAGTTTCTGAGGGAACAGAGCGCGATAACCAAAATCCACGCGGGCGAAGCCGTGGGCAAAAGCTAGTACCTAATCATAAATATGATTAAGTTTTTTAGAAAAAAAAAAGTTTGTGCAAGTGGGACCATCATGATTCAATTACTGGTGACCTATAGAGCCTCTGTTTTTAACCCCCGACGCAAAAAGAGGGGTGTTATAAGTTTGACCGCTATGTGTGTCTGTCTGTGTGTTTGTCTGTGGCACCTTAAACGGGTGGACCGATTTGAATGAGGGTTTTCTAGCGATGGTTCTTAGACATGATTTATCAAAATCAGTTCAGCCGTTTTTGAGATATTGAACTTTGAAGTGACAAAGTCGGGGATTTTCCAACTTTTTGTTGGTTAGTATTAATATTATCCCCGGTTCTGGGCACACACACACACACACACAATGTAGATCGCTTGGTATGTTTAAGATCTCTAACCTACCCATTCCACCGTATCATGACATGACCGTAATGGCATCGTGTCAGGCAAAAATATATTCTTTGTATTGAAAAGTATGAGACTACCCACTAGCAGGTTTCCTAACCTACTATTTTACCCACACTTTGGGCGTCTACTGCGTTACCAAAATTGTCTCTGGCGTTACCAAAAAATCGTACTTTCAACAAGATATTTCACGGTTTAATAGCTTAAACTTACGTAGGATGGCATGTATTCATGTACACCATCTATTAAATTACAGAAAAAACATGTTTACTTACAAAACTCTGCAATTGTTTGAAAAATGTCGCGGACAGAGTAGTGTCGGTAAAAAAGTTGATTGGCCCGTGTACGCGTTACATTCCGTGCCTGAAACGTTACTTTTACGCTTACGATCATGGTATGATACGGTGTACCTAGTGGGTAGAGACCTTTAATTAGTATAAGATAAAATACGTGTTCAATATTTTCTGATAATCTACCCTACGAAGCCGTGGTGGCCTAGTGGTTTGACCTATCGCCTCTCAAGCAGAGGATCGTGGGTTCAAACCCCGGCTCGCACCCCTGAGTTTTTCGAAATTCATGTGCTGAATTACATTTGAAATTTACCACGAGCTTTACGGTGAAGGAAAACATCGTGAGGAAACCTGCACAAACCTGCGAAGCAATTCAATGGTGTGTGTGAAGTTCCCAATCCGCACTGGGCCCGCGTGGGAACTACTGCCCAAGCCCTCTCATTCTGAGGGGAGGCCTGTGCCCTGCAGTGGGACGTATATAGGCTGACGACTAATTAGATTTTAAAGGACTCTAGCTATAAGTGGGAAGGTGCCAGTAACAAGAAAAGAGGCGCCCTCAATTATTGATTTTCACTCTTTCTCGCAAACTGTCATCATTTCATTATTAAGCAAAAATGAGGTTAAGTTCATTAAAAATATATCATAAATAATTTTAAATTAAAAGTTTAAATTTAACGTCTTCTATTAGTTTTATTTTCTCATACTAACCGCGTTTTCTTTTAAAAGTAATTGAAACATTTTAGTAACCATCGACATTTCTAAACCGTTTTTACTTTTCAATACCAAATAAGTTTTTTTGTTCGTTCGTGACCGCGCATTCCGTTGCGGCCCGTGACGTTCGATTTTTTGAATTTCGAACTTGGATCGAACGTCACGATGTCAAAGATTCACACGGGTCAGTTGATAATAGTTTTTATTGGATTGCTAGCCAAATCATGTTTTGAGCTTCGATAGAAAGAGAGTGCAATGTGTATTTTGAAGTCAATTTAAAAAAAGTTATAAGCTTTGTTGTGGGTAAGAAACTATCAAACTAACTCAGCAAGTTGAATAAAAGCTGGTAGTAAAGTACCTATTACGTAAATATTTGCCCATGCGATAGGCGTGGAGGACAATGACTCAACGGGACAAAGAAAGGCTTTGAGATGTGGTGTTGGAGGAGAATGGAAAGGATTAGCTGGACAGAAAGGAAAACCAACGAAGAAGTTCATACTAAGTATGGTAAAAGAAAAAAATCTTACTGGAGACCATAAATTGAAAAAGGGGAAATATGATAGGACACTTGATACGGCACGACATTTTCTTTCTAAACCAGATGGAAGGAAAAGTAGAAGGAAGACGAGGCAAAGGAAGACCAAGATTGACCTATTTTGACCAGATGAAGAAACTGGCTGTTGAGTCGTATCAGGAAGTCAAACAGCTGGGCGAAGACCGTGAGGAGTGGCAATTACTCCACCGACAAGAGCGTAGCTCTTAAATTTAAGAGGAGGCTATACAGGTAGATTTAACTAGGCTCATAGGTATAGGTAGGTTCGGGTATCATATCGGCTAGGTGCATAATAATCAAATTTATTTTAGATTTATCTTTTGACAACCCTTGCACATTTGCGACTAATCAAATAGAGTAGGCACCTACACGGGCGGCAGAGTCGTCTAACATCAAAGGGACTTCCAAACTGTAAGCTAGTTCAACTGTGGTATTAGTTTCTGCAGTACACTAATTAAATAGTGAACTAATCAGTATTAACTGCCCTGTTCCTGTTGTCAAGTAATTTTGTTCCTGAAACTTGAATTTTATTACTTTTAAGCAAATGACACTTACCATACTAAACTCTTTCATTGAATATCCAACACTAGCGATCCAGTCAGACGTCATAGGTCACTCGTAACGAGGTCACTGTCACGACCGCGCGTCTTTTTAAAATTTCAAATTGGGAACGCAGTTCCGATTTTTAGAAATGCTTTTTTTTCTAGAACCATTGGGCTTTGGAATTTCTTTTTCTTTTTTCGGTAATTAGTTATCGGTGAACGCATTTCTAGGGTATCAAGTCTTATAATAATCTCTTTGATTTTTTCGCCGTGAATGATAGGAACGCACCTACTTAATAAGGTAGAAATGATTTTTCCTACTAATGAAACGAGTTATGAGTACAACCGAATAAATTGCTAAAAATAACTGTTGCCATAAAAAAATGTCTATTACAAACTTTATGTCACCAACTGTTAACATAAACGCGTGAGATACTATTCAATACCTATAACAAGAGATCTTAATGTAGGTAGGTACACAGTTTTTGACAATAAATAAAATGTAATCTAATAATTATAGTCTAAATAACAGCGAAGTTTTTAAGGTTCTAAAAATGTTAAAACATTTTTTTCCGAATAAAATATAAGTATGTGAAAAATTTTGCTATTTTTGTAACTCAAATTAACCTAAAATTAAGAAATTAATTTATTATTATTAAATTAATTATTTCAATTAATTTTTATTTACACTTGATTTTCACCATCTCATTCAAAATAGTATCTCAAAAACACAGCACACCCGAAAAAAGTTGTTTACGGTTAGCAGTGTACTTTTTAAAAGTTGTACAACGGACCATAGACTGTATATACCCACGGCCTTTGACATTTTCTTAAAAAATATTACATTAAAAGGAGCCAAGAATGTCATTATGCTACAAGAAGATATTACAATAAAAAAAACGTGTGAAAACAAACTTTTTTAACAACACTCCTATAATTTCATAAACATTCGTACGCATTCCACATACGATTGAATTTTAAATGGCTATCAGTTTTTTAGCTGCCTGTGTTATTAGTTCCATTCTTAAAGTAAGAACTCGTAAGACAACAATATAAAACTGGCCAGCACTAAAAACGTACATTAAAAAAATATATATCGCAATCTCTATGCCTTTCAGAGAGCCTTTACTGACTTACGTTAAGGTTGAAATTGGTTTGCGTAAGTTGCAAACAAATTATGTGACGTCACGTTAGAGTATCATACGTCTTAATCTTGCGATAAGTTTTTTAGTGTGGCATTACAAAGTTATAAATGTCAGTGGCTAAATATACGAACTGTGCCAGTTTATACTCATTTGTTTCCAAATTGCGACTGAAACGACAAAGTTAGCTGCAAAGGTAAGTTTGTTATGTTGTAGGTACACCAAATATGGAGTAGTTTTCCAGATTTTAACTTTTATGGGTTTGTGTGGCCTTTAGTATTGAAGTCATTTGGACTATTTTTGGCGGGAAAGAATTTCGTAAGTTGTTGTTACGCAAAGATGTAGGTACGATTTAGATAAATGGTGAAGTAGAAAAGAAAACCGTAGAAAAAATTCACAGTAGGTACTTATATAAATTTAGCCTTAGAAAAAGATACTATAATATTTGAAAATGTATATTTGAAATCTAAATATTTACGCTAGGTACTATTAAAAAAGAAGACGCAAAGTTGTACATTACTAGCTGTTGTTTATATAAACATGTTGAACTATTGTGTTGCTCTGAAGATGAGCTCTGGTTGAGTTTGAAACGCGTTAGTGTAGTGTGGTGGTGATAGATGGGTTTGTGTGATTTGTGCAAGTTTTACCGGGATGGAGGAACTGCCATCTCCACACCTAATTCCATTAAATAGGTGAGCGGTTTAAGCGTGAAGAGTAACCGACAGACAGACAGAAATACAGACAAACAGATAAAGTTACTTTCACAGTTTTATTGGTGTCAAATGTCCCATGATATTTATTTATTTATTTACAGCCTCACTTTACTT
The DNA here is from genome assembly GCF_025370935.1 of Choristoneura fumiferana. NCBI lineage: Eukaryota > Metazoa > Arthropoda > Insecta > Lepidoptera > Tortricidae > Choristoneura > Choristoneura fumiferana. Next base: position 6,637,136 of record NC_133498.1, on the reverse strand, counting down.
ACAATGCGAATGCAAAAATGCAAAGTAACTGTCTGTCTGTCTATCTGTTAATACCTCTTCATGGAGATTAGTAAGTCAGTTATTGTTTGTTTTAATTTGTAATTTTTTTTTCTGTTGTGTTTCGGCGTGGAGAGTTTTACAGCCGGTTGAAATTACTATGAGTGAATATCTTAGGCCTCTGGCGGCAACGCATATATACCCCTGGTTTTGCAGATGTTTAGAGGCCTTGGAATCTCATTACCATCAGGAGATCCACGGTCGTTTGCCATCCAGTCGAATAGTAAGCAGTAAAGATAACAGGTATATAGAGTTCAACGGCGGATTTTATTAGTTTACGCGTGCGAAGTCGCAGGTAAAAGCTATTCATATATCCCACTAATATTATTCATGCGAAAGTTTGTAAGTCTGTTTGTTTGTTACTTCATCACGTCTAAATGAAATTCGGTATACATATAGTTTGAATCCCGGAGAAGTAAATAGGATAGTTTTTATCCCGGAAAATTGCATAGTTCCAGCGGGATATAAACGAATTTTGCGCGGACGGAGTCGTGGGTAACGGCTAGTAATAAATAAATCATGGGACAATTGACACCAATTGACCTAGTCCCAAAAACTAAGTAAAGCTTGTACTATAGACACTAGGCAACGGATAAACATACTTATATAGATAAATACATACTTAAATACTTATTAATCGAGCAATACCCGAGAACAAACATTCGTATTATTCATACAAATATCTTCCTCTGCTGGGAATCGAACCCGGGACCTCAAGCTTCACAGTCAGGTTCACCACTTGGCTATCCGGTCATAGTAAGATTATAATCCTTGTTTGGGTATCCTTAAGGTTTCATAGCATTGTTTACTGTTAATACAATGGACATATTAAATCTCGGTTCTACCTAAACGAGATGACATACAGTTATATATCATAGATAAATTATCCAATAGAGTGGTGACTAAGTCTTGATACCGGTATTACCGGTATTATAGCTCATAACTAAAATGTAATAATATTATAATGATTTTATCTTCCTAATTTGAATTATTGACATGTATGAATGATTGATTTTGGATTAGTTTAGTGAAGTTTAATTTAATTTAATTGTAATTTTATTTGTTTTGTATTGTAATTTGTCATAATGGGATCATTGCCTAAATAAACAAATGTATTATTATTATTTAAAAAACCGGTATGGACCGCTTTAGTAACGGTATTTCCGGTCTAGTATAAGTATCAAGTTTTTAGTACCGAGTAGTAACTTTTTGTTATCAAGTATACGTAACTAAAATTAAAAATTTAAAAAATGCCAAAAAAATCCATAATAAATAAAAACCAAGTAAATCAATGACAAATCGTCCTTAACGAGCACATTCCATTCATGGGTCAGAGATGAGCTGACTGGTGAGATAATTTCTACTCTAACTCAAAGTTAAGTATTGAATTGAGTTGAGAGTTGAGTTGAAGTTGAAGAGATTGCTTTTAAGCGATACGACCGCCTATTGTGTACCCTAATTTTGTGTTTATATTATACATTTTTGTACTGATTTGTGGTGTACAATAAAAAATATTTGTATTGTATTGTATTTGTATTTAAATTGAAAACCAGATAGCCTAGTTAGTGAAATTAATATCCATCAAATTCAGTACAGGGATTATATATGCTACCCCATGAAGCATTGAAAACATTCAAACATGTGCGTAAATCAATGAAATGAAATAACAGTAACTTAAAAAGGTGTTTTCATACAAATTACCAGAGAATCCCAACCTCGAGCTTAAACCAATATAGGGTACCTACTTTCAGTTAACCTAAAAACTTGAAATTTTAATCTTAACTTTATACGTCTCTCTATGTCAGTACCCAATCTAAGTGATCCCACACTGCGTATATTGTAATAATCATTCATTGTTTTACGAAACCCTTGGTATAGCCCAGAAAATATGAATTAACCATCTGTAAGCTTCACCAAGTACGCCAATTCATATTTCGTGAACTATACGCGCCGAGCGTTTTTTTCACAGCTCTATTGGTTAATTCTTCTATGGGATAGACATACTATAACTCTATTCTGTCCCATATTCAAGATCGCATATGGTTGTATGGTACAAGGTATGAGAAAATAACACAGGTTACACAATCAAATAAAAAAAAACATAAGCAGGTGGCAATGGGCTCAGGCTCAGCATAAGCTAGTCCCACAGCGTAACAAGTTTACTCTAGAGCCGGGTAATATGAGGGGGAGGGGGCCTTCTTTATTCCACAGGTCAAATAAAAATCTCGAAATTTGTACGTCTGTTTGTTTCATCATCAAGTCTAAACCGCTGAACCGATTTAGATGAAATTCGGTATACAAATAGTTTGAGCCCCGGGGAAGGACATAGGTTAGTTTTTAACACGGAAAATTGCATAGTTCCCGCGGGGTAGCGATTAACGATTTCAACGCGGACTGAGTCGCGGGTAACAGCTAGTGATTTCTAATTACAAAATTTTGTCCAAATCCATCCAGCCGCTTTAAAGCGAAACACACACGCATACGTACGCACACATATGTACATTTTTTCGTAAAATATTAGCACTTAGTAATTAAAAACTAAAAGCGTAAAGCGCATGCCTCACGCCGCCATCTTGGATTTCTAATGCATCCCACGTCCAGAGATAACCGAATGAATTGTTATTGGTGCTATCTCGCTCGAACCCGTCCGTCATAAATTGATGGCGCTGTGTTGCATGACACCTTTAGTTTAATAAGACTTTTTTTGTATTCTTTTTGTACAATAAAGAGTACAAAACAACCAAATAAACTATTCCTATTCTCATCATCATCATCATCATCATTACCACTATAAACGACAACTAGCCACTTGTATCCACCGGTTGCCCGCAACTCTCGCGACTCTCATTCTTATTCTACAAGGTTAATTAATGCCGGTGGTAGGACCTTGTGCAAGGTCCGCCCGGATTGCTACCACCATCTTGCTCGCTAATCCTGCCGTGAAGCAGCAGTGCTTGCACTGTTGTTTCGGCGTGGAGAGTAAGACAGCCGGTGAAATTACTGGCACTTGAGGTGTCATCTTAGGCCTCTAGTTTGGCAACGCATCTGCAATACCCCTGGTGTTGCAGATGTTTATGGGCGGTGGTGATCTCTGACCATCAGGAGACCCAGTTGCTCGTTTGCCATCCAGTCGAATAAAAAAAAACTGAAAACCTGAGACACGCGAACAGTATTTTTATTTTTATTTTAAGTCAGTTTATTCCATTTATTTTCAAAAACCTTAATTTTAAAAATTATATTGGTATGTTAGTTCAGTCAGTAATTCTACTAGATTTCTTACTCTACTTGCTAACTCTTCATTTGTGCTTGTCAGTAGCGCTTCATCTAATGCTGGCACTTCACTTGGCATATTTGCAGAAATATTTGCGTGTGTGAAAGAGATGCACTATATTGTTGCTAGCGTGAGTGACGGAGATGTCATTAACGCAACGCGAATACGCAATACCAAGTGAAGTGCCAGCATAAGGCTTCATTATTTTTAAAAGAAAATCAAACTGACAGGAAAACGGTCAATATTAAATTATCTAAATAGTATGCAACCTCGCTATGACATTTTATTACATTCGTTACTTTTAGACTGGACTCAGTGAAAAAAGAGGTAACACTATTTACCGGCACGGATAATACCGACATGGCAATACCGAACCGATATTTCGTGTACACGCCCACACAAACTGGTGTCAAACTGACAAGAGTTTCTATGGGCGTGTACACGAAATATCAGGTCGGTATTTTACAACTAAATAGTGTCACCCAAAAAAGGGATTAAAAAAACACAACCTACAACTATGGACATCCTGCGGCTATTAGGGAAAAATCGTTAAACCTAATTTAAGCTTGACAGTTTTTAGGATTCCCTATCTGAAGAATGACGTGGAACCCTAATTAAAGTCGCCAACAAAATATAGTTTTAAAGAGCAAGATACAAACTAAATCTAATTATTGAAGCATCAACCTAAGCTATTCAATCTGAAACACAAACGTATTCAAACTTCAACCTTATTCCCAGCTTTTACAGTTGCAGTGGTTGTTGCCGACCGCAAAACGTATGTTGGTCGCAATAGGGTTGGCACAAGTTTTTTTGTCCTACATTGAGCGCTGCGATTTGATTGAATTGTACTCGAAGAGATTCGGGGCTTTAACGTAGGAGTGAGAAAGCAGTATGGGAATAGAAAGATAATGTATTGTTTAACTAAGACTATATTATGGCCTATGGATTATAAAAATGTGTTAATTTTTATTTGTTGTACGTTCGTCTCTGAGCTTTTCGAAAGTTGTTTACAAAATTAAATTAATTTACGATCGATTTAAGAGCTCGTAGCTTTTCATCATCATAAATCAGCAGTAGGACGTCCACTGTTGGACATATGCCTCCACTTGCTTCGCTTGCAAGCGGCCTACGTAACCGTGAACCCTGTGGCTTTAACCAGGTCATCCGTCCATCTCGTCGGTGGACGTCCTACGCTACGCTTGTCGGTCCGCGGTCTCCATTCGAGATCTTTTCGGCCCCAACGGCAACCGTTCTCTGTTATTTTGTGTATAATTTGTATTTTACAGCGCACTGCAGGGCTACCACGAAACTCGAAACTCGAAGTTCGTGTCGTGCGGTCCCTCTGACACTTATACTATTTAATACGAGAGCGAGAGGGACCGCGCGACACGAACTTCGAGTTTCGTAGTAGCCCTGCTGGTATTTTACTGTAATGCTGTAATTTTTTGGGTATGTATTATAATACCGATTAAACGAAGACCGAATTTCACAAGACCTATGGACGGAAGGCCGAATATTAAAACGTCGAATGGATATATGACCGAAAGTTTGAAATCCCGAAAGTACATTTGACCGGCAGCCTAAAACCCGAAGACTACAATCCCGAAGATCAAAATACCTACACTCGAAAGGTCGAAAACTCATAATGCCGAACAGTCATAATCACTACAAGTAAAATAATCGACAATCAATATATCGAAAATCAAAATACCGAAACTGCCGTTATACCAAAGACGAAACAAATATAGCAGGAAAGATTTGTGCGAGCGAGCGAAGCGAGCGAGCAAGACGGTTCGCAGCAGAAGCGACTCGGATAGGTTAGGTTCAGAAGGCTAAGGCGGAACGAAGCGGAGCGTAGTTTCCCGCCTTAGCCTTCGATGTTAGGTTTTTTTTTATAGCAGGCAAGATACTTAACTGCCACTAAGAAAGTAGGTTGGATAAGATTCAACAGCAAAGATCATTTGTGAAGCAATATTATCCGGGCTGCTATAAAAAAAAACCTAACATCGAAGGCTAAGGCGGGAGCTACGCTCCGCTTCGCTCCCGCCTTAGCCTTCTGAACCTAACCTATCCAAGTCGCTTTGCCTCGAACCGTCTTGCTCGCTCGCAACATATCAAACTTTTTACTTTCGGTATTTTGTACTTTCGGTATTCTGAATTTCGATTTGTTAAGTGTCGATATTCGACTGTAGGTAATATGATTTTTCGGTATTATAATACATACCCCATTTTCGGGATTTTGTACTTTCGGTCATTTAAAAATAGATATTTCGACCTTCGGTGTATCGGTTATCGGTATTTTGTACATTCAGTATTCTGAATTTCGATGTGTTATGCGTCGACATTTCAACTGTAGGTATTATGATTTGTCGGTCTTATAATACATACCCATTTTTTATTGTCAAATAAATAAATTAATCTTATTCACTCTCCTTTTTCCAGCGAAGAGTACATTACGCTACCGGCGTTATGTTTACTGTCTCGTCTGCAGATGGGTTTCCATTTTCTGTCGCCATGGTTTTGTTGGCGTTTGAAAGAGAAAGATTAACTGTTTCATTGCACAAGTGATGCGTTCCTCTAGTTCTGTGTCGATACGAGCGCTTTCATATTATCCGATCCGATATCGGTATCGGACGACGATACGATATCGGGACAAGTAAAATGTATGAAATATGTACCTGTCTTTCGCATTGTCCGACCCGATATCGGATATCGGAGCCGACACCGATACGTTCGCGGCACCATCGGACGCCCGTGGGCTGTCGGACGATAAGGTTTGTATGTGTGCTATGCGTGTATCTAAATTGTCTCTGTGTACGCAGAGCTCGATGCGTGGAGGCAATTGTGAGCCGGCCGTATCGGAACGATTTTATCAGAAATATGCGAAAGCAACACAAGGTGTCGGCTATCGGATGTCGTCTATCGTCGTCCGATACCGATATCGGATCGGATAATGTAAAAACGCTCTACGGGTGTGTAGTAATCGGTATAACAACTTAAATAATATAATTTAAAAAGATAGGAGCTTCACAGAACTTGTTTTATAAAACAAAACCTAACCTAACCCAAAGTACCTACATCAAATTGAATTATTAACTTTGGTTGTAATAAGTAATAAGTTTGGTTTTTAAAATAAAATGCATTATATCAAATGATAATTATACCAATTGTTGTTACCTACGCAACAGGTGTAAACTAGGCTTTACGATTAAGAGATAAAGTCCTTAGTGCCCGCTCTAGTACTATGGCTATGGTTGTTATTAAGACAACCTTAAAAACTAAACTATTTCAACAAGGATGATAACAAAGAGGAAGGAGAGACAAGATAATAAAATTATGCCAACGTCAAGTCAAAATGACTACTTCAAAAACATCATCAACCATGCAATAACATAGCCTACAAGATTACAAAATTAAAATTCCCGGTACACACAAAACCACCCTCCAAAACCATGCCAGCCGCCACAAAAAATATATACGAAGTCAAACTGAACGCTTTTGAAAACGAAAGTGACTGTCACAGCATAAAACCTAAACATATACCTTGTAGATGTGAAATAGACGAATGTGACGAAATTTTTGAAAACGAAGAAGAAATGAAAAGATCTCTAGCCCGATTCTGCCGTGGCGACTTCTTTATAATTGGAAGAATATGGATAGCAGCACTAAAGACTATATTAGTAGGTGAGAAGCTCTGTTTGATTTCCAAAGTTGACGCTGCCTGTGTCCAAGCTGCCACTTTAACAGAACCAAAGCCAAAGAAACCACCTGATATGAAATACACAGATCTACCTCTCTACGATAGCCCGCACAAGAACTATAAAGATCATTTAGAAGATAAGTATGACTGTCCTAAATCACATAAAAAAGTTTTGCAAACATTACTGTTGCCATACGTACGTTGTTACAGAAAGAAAGCTCAAAGAATCTTGAGCGAAGCTAGATGTGAATTAAAAGGTACTTGCAATGAAATCAGCTGTGATTTCAGGAAAGCCAAGAAGCAAGTTAGAGATTATTTGCGGGATCCTCAGAATGTTGAATTGAGGACTGGTATAGTGGCTTTGGGAGCTGGGCTAGGATACTACTTTGGATCAGGGAAAGGTTTACCAAGAAGAATGTTCTGGACCAGCTTCGGGGCAGCTGTTCCTGGTATGATATGCTTTCCTAAGGAGACCGATGCAGCTATCAGAGAGGTCTGCTGGCTTGCGGGTAATGCTTGGGTGGCCTTATGTAAAAACGTTTTGAACAAAGACTGGGACTTGAGAGATAAAATTCCATGTCCTCCCCCTGAACCTGAAAAACCGCCACCTCCACCCCCGCCAATCAAAATAGATGGATGCCCCGAGAAAAAATGAAAAAGTTTGCATGTCTTTTTGTGAGTGCTGAAAACTTCTTACGTGAAGTTGTCAAGGCATGTCGTTAAAATAAATAATGACAGGTTGCTGTCGGACGCGATGACATAACGACATGCCTCAAAATTCTAGTGAATCAACATCCAAATATTAATAAAATAAAAATGCAAAACGGAATAGAATACAATGAAGACGAAGGTGAAATACAGACAAACGATCATGAAACGACTGATGAAGATACTAAAGGATTGAATTTTGATTACGGCAGTCTGTGTACAGTCGGGAAGCTATGGGTGGTGGCGTTAAGAGCCATCCTTCTCGGAGCAAAAAATGTGTTTCATACCGAGCGTCAAGGCTGCCTACCCGCCGAAGGTCCCCGAAAGACCAAAACCAATGAAATACAAAGACTTGCCTCTCTACGAAAGCCCTCATTACGAGTACAAAGATCACAATGCTGATAAGCTAAGGTGTCCAATATGGACCAGAAAATTGTGGCAAACAATCTTATTACCTCACGTGTCTGTGTATAGAAAGGAAGTTCAAAAAACGCTCTGTTTCGCGAAGAGTGAACTAATAGATACTTACAAAGAAGTGAAAACTGATTACAGAACCGCTGAAAAAAGGATTTTAAATTACATGCGGGATCCTAAGAATGATACGCTGAAAAAGGCTTGCATGACTATAGGGGTGTGACTGGATTTTACTTGGGGTCAGGAGGGGGGATACCTAGGAAGTTCTTTGTACTGCGCGATGGGTAACTTGCGCGGCTGGCTCCATCTGTTACCCGAAGGAAACCGACGAAGGGTTTCGTACGTTCATGTATTACGTGGGCAAGGGTCTGGTGGCCTTTTACAATTCGTACTGCGGGAAAAATTTTTCGTTTAGAGAACGCGTTGCTTGCACCAGGGATCTGCCAACAATGCCGAAAGTGCCAACGAAACCCCTACCAGCCTGTCCGAAGAAGTAAAGCAAGAGAAGAAGACGTTTCAAAATATTGTACAATAGCGTAACAGTAAACATTTTTTTAGTATGCTTGGGTTTTATTTTATACGCTTTTTTCCGTGACATCGTCTGCGAATAATTCTTTTATCGCCATCACGTGAGAACTATGCAATTACCCGAGATAAAACTATCGTATATGTTCTTTCTAGGGTCTCAAAATAACTCTAGGAATATTATTGATTACACATCAAATAAATAATTGCCTATCAATATACCTTTGTACATCAATAAAATTATTTCAATACAAAATAAACTAACCCCCTTATTCATAAAACTTAACAAGCCTATGTTAACTAACAAATGCTTTGTCCCTTTCAACAAAATACAAATCGAAGTGACAGATTAAGACAAACGAATTTTAAGCGGCATTTAACTAAAATAGGTTGATTGTAGTTTATGATAAGGGGGTAAATGTTTAGCAAAACTAGTACTAAATATAATTTCGAAAATGTACATCAAAACAAGCTATACAAAAATACACAATCACGTCATAAATACTGTCCACAGCAAATTTTAACTAGGAGCGTGCGTAGATGATACTCATTCTCATAGCAAAATAACTTTCACTGTCAATTTGGACTTAATTTTTTTAAATTTTTTCATCCACCGGTTAGAATTTAGAGGGGGGACGGGGGGGACGCTCGATTTTAATGAAAATTTGCACTTTCAAGTTGAATATTTTGCAAACTAATCACTGACTCGAAAAATCGTCTTAGCAACCCCCTAATGGTTTTAAAAGACCTATCCAACGATACCTCACTAAGATTGGACGAGAAAAATTAATTACCCCCACTTTATGGGAGCAACAAAAAAAAATTTTTGAAATTTTTTTATTGTACCATTTTGTCGGCATAGTTTAGATATATATTCGTGCAAAATTACAGCTTTCTAGTATTGACAGTCTCTGAGCAAAGCCGCGGACGGACAGACAGACAGACATGACGAAACTATAAGGGTTCCGTTAGGTAAGGTCCGTTCCGTAAGGTACGATGAGCGTTCGCCATTATAAGCTTTTTTTTTTATTCGACTGGATGGCAAACGAGCAAGTGGGTCTCCTGATGATAAGAGATCACCACCGCCCATAAACATCTGCAACACTAGGGGTATTGTAGATGCGTTGCCAACCTAGAGGCCTAAGATGGGATACCTCAGCTGTGCCATAAAAGAGCCCAAGTCCGATCCTGCATGGAGTATTGCTGCCACCTTTGGGACGGTTCTGCTGAATATCAGCTAGCTGCTTTTGATTCGGTAGAACAGCGAGCGAAGAGGCTCATAGGCGTCACCTGCGATGCGGATTTTTGTCGTCAGAGCCTTCGTCATCGCAGAAGAGTGGCTTCCCTGTCGGTATTCTACAGGCTACATTTCGGAGAATGTGCTTCGGAATTGCACGACCTTATTCCACCTGCTCCTTTCTTCCACAGGTCCACCAGAAGTAGACAGGGTCTCCACCCTTACGTTGTCAGTATTCCCAAAATCCGCACAAAGCGTTTTCGCTCTTCCTTCATCAACCGCACAGCAAAAGAGTGGAATTCCCTGCCTGCGACTGTGTTTCCTGAACACTACAATTTGGCCGCTTTAAAGTCTAGGGTGAATGAGCATTTACTAGGCAAGCGTGCTCCATCGTAGGCCTCATCCTCGCTTTCCATCAGGCGTGATTTCATTGTGGCCAAACGCAAGCCAACACTCTTTAAAAAAAAAATGTTTGACTTTAAGATAAATAGCGGTACGCCACGCCACGAATATGATTTGCATTTTATTACGTAATATTTTGAGTGGAGTATTTTTCTGTGCAATCAGTAATTTTGATGTGAATTCGGATGTTTTTTTGGATAAATAAGGACTTTTTTTGATGTGCGTTTAAATACTACCCCTAAGTTTATACCCGGTGTCATTTTTATAAAAGATGGTCAGACTGTCAGAGTTATTTTCGCATTCATGTATTATAAGTTTGGATTAGTAAGATGTTAAAATAAATAATAAAAAAAAACCTTTATTGCCACAATTTAAAATTAGAAATTGTTAAAAAAATAAAATTAGTGGGAGAAAAACAAAAAGTTGAGGCAATGAGTCCCCAGTCTCAGCATATATCAGCTGGGCTTGATTGCCCAGCGCTGGTTTCCAGACTGGTCCCTGTGTTGACGGCTAGTCGCAGCGTTTCTCCTATTCAAATACTGGACAAGCCAAAAAACAGAGCGCTCACTCAACTCCAGAGCGCAGCCTAAGGTATCGGCAATGTTGGTAAAAATAATATTTTTGTTTTACAAATATACTATTATCACAAATGTGATGAAAAACATTGTATGTCGCACGGGCGGTACTGGAATTACGAACATCGACTCATCAAAGCCCCTCTCTTCGACTTCGAGCTTCTAATAGACTCGTTCGTAATTCCTTATTTACCGCCCTTAAGATACTTTACCGTCCGACATTTTACTTTTCCCCATTCCCGGCTCAAGATGACAGCAGTGAAAAACGTGTTTATACTTGTTCACTGCGTCCTCGATCAGCATTATTTATTCCCTTGCAGTGCATAAGCGCCCTAAACATTAGTTACTATCTTATGGGCCTAACATTAACCGACGAGGATCCCTCTTCCCATGCACGTTGAAGAATAAAACCAAAAAGGCTGAACGTGACAATCGTATACTTTAAGTTTTAGTGATAAACATACCCTTTGTTCGCCGAACAATATTATCGTGTGGCCAGAAGCGTTCATTGTGCGAATATTATGCACTTCAATAATGCACCTACAATACCATTGTCTAACCTAGGGCTAAAGCTAGCTTCATTCTATACAAACAAGTCACAAAAATTTAATGCTATTGTTGTTGTGTAAATATTGCTGTACTGGATTAATGTTACAAAAGCGAAAATTTGTGAGTGTGTGTGCGTGTGTTTGTCACTCATTTACCTACGTTACAATCAATACAACGGCTGTACCCTTAGTGTAAGTTTTCGGTTACAAAATATGTCTCTCTCGAGCCAAGAGAAATATGTTTTACTCAATTTGGAATGTCGTTGGTATTTTCCAGCCATATTGTAAACCTTGGTCGCAGGCTCTAGATTTGTATACGGATTTTAGATAAGTTAGATCAGACAGACGGTACATGTCATGTCCTCTTGGCACGGTAGTTACTCATGCGTATGGCTGTTGTGATGTTTATACTTAGGCCAACTGACATGTTCCTTTGATCAAAGTTCCATAATAAATAAAGATCTCGATGCTTCGCGTTAAATCTCAATGTATTGAAACACGACAGCGCCTCTAGCGGAACGTTTGCGATGTTCCGTGTTTCCATCCATCCCAGCCTATATACGTCCACTGCTGCACAGGCCTCCTCTCAGAACAAGAGGGCTTGGGCCATAGTTCCCCGCGGGCCCAGTGCGGATTGGAACTTCACACACGCACCATGAATTGCTTCGCAGGTTCTGCAAGTTTCCTCACGATGTTTTCCTCGCCGTAAAGCTTGTGGTAAATTTTAATGTAACGCACATTTCAAAAATTCAGAGGTGCGAGCCGGGGTTCTAACCCACGATCCTCTGCTTAGAGGCGAGACCACCACAGCTTCCCATAAAAGAGACATTACATACCCCTTGATTAGATATTGAATGTTACTAAGCAGTATCAAACATGTGTAATACACTCAGGAATGTGTGAGTTGGGATTTATATTATTGGAAGCCGTAGGTAGGCATGTGTTTATATTATTGCATTGTTTTTTACAATAGTGCTTGCTTTATCTTGTATAACATGGCTTTGGGGGACTGGAAGAGACTCCTCTTGAGGCCCAGCGTAGGGGAAGGAATTTGTTGTAATTTTAGAATAGTTTTGTGCGATTTTCTGCGGCGATTATTTATCCACCACGTAGAATGTCGTCGGGCGACCCGACCGGCCATCCGATAATGTTAAAAGGTGCTGATAAACTTGCAAATTCACAAATAATTTATTGACACACCTTAACATACCTTACAGTAAATAAACACGCCTTAACAGTAAGTAAATAAAAATTCAAGGTAGTTTTATATGACGATTTATTAATAAGTTGTGGTGGTGATAGATGGGTTTGTGTGATTTGTGTGTGTTCTTACAGTGTTGGAGGTGGAGGAACTGCATGAACACAATCTTGCATAAGCGTAGCTATAATAAGGTCGCGGGTTAGATCATTGAAAATTCACTTCTAATGTGCATTCTAGCGAATGTTACCTACATTACAGATAAAAGGTGTTCCTTCTTTAATATTTTTGTCGCAGTATTTTTTCAACTTTCGAATATTATTGTTTCAACGACTATTTGCTTGAATGAAACATATTTAATAGAAAAACTAATAATCTCACTTTATTTTTTAACAAATTTTGTTTGTTCGATAAAATATATTAGAATAAGTTAGAAATCGCTACCTGAAAAGTTATAGGTTAGGTTAGGTTAGAACTGCGACCACATCAGAAAACGAATTGCATGTTTTTCTTGGTAATAAGTTTTATAGTAACTAAATAATATGAGAATAATGAATATTTGATTTGTTATTCTTTGATAATAGGTATGAATATCTAAACAAAAATTTTATATTTGTAACAAAAATCAATGATTTAAATTTCTTCAAACTAAGTGTTTTGCGTATTGATTAAGTATTCTATGAAACGATAATATGATAAAAAATGTCTGTCAAACGAAATTCTATTAAAATGTTGTCTGTAAAACAACGTACAACCCAGATAAAAGCAAGGCCGCAGTCCTAATGATGCTGTAAGTGTCCATGGGCGGCGGTGATCACTTACCTGCCTAGGGCAGCTGCCCGCTGCCAGTTGCCAGCTGTTCGATAAAAAACGCTCGTAAAATAAATAGTAGCGTTCTAGCGAGCATTCAAGCAAAAATTACATCTGTACTTAAGTACATTGACTTCAAGCAATAAATGAATGAATTAATGAACGACGGTTAATTTAGACGACCAGATGGCCTAGTGGTTAGAGTACCTGACTAGAAAGCTTGAGGTCCCAGGTTCGATTCCCGTGTCGGGGCAGATATTTGTATGAAAATACGAATGTTTGTTCTAGGGTCTTGGGTGTTTAACATGTATTTAAGTATGTATCTATATCTATATAATTATATTTATCCGTTGCTTAGTACCCATAACACAAGCTTTGCTAATCTCACTTTGGGACTAGGTCAATTGGTGTGAATTGTCCCGTGATATTTATTTTTATTTTATTTATTTATTTATTTGCTTCGAGCGTTTTGCCGAGCATTCGCCCGACATCATCGTGAATAATGAAATTTTTGTCGAGCATTTACTACCGATCGTCGCTCCATCTTGTTGGAGGCCAACTCAGCTCGTCTCCCGGTCCGCGGACGCCATTCGAGAACCTTCTGACCCCATCGGCCATCAGACCTGCGAGTAATGTGCCCCGCCCACTGCCACCTTCTGTTTCACAATTCTTCGGGCTATGTCGATAACCTTGGTTTTACTGCGGATATCATCACCGGCATCGACGACCTGGTTAAGCTCGCGGCATCGCGTTGGATGCGGAAAGCATATGACCTGTCTGAGTGGAGAGCCTTGGGGGAAGCCTATTATAGGCTATCAGGGCATAATTTCGTTATTTTCTAATTTTTCGATTTTTAGACAATTTAGGCCTTGCACTACTGAAAGTACGATATGAACGAAATTTTCGATTTTTAGACAATTAATCCCTTGTACGTCTTTCGCCTGACATGATGATGATGATGATTACTACAGCGGTCTTTAGAATGATCGTACAACTTTTCGGAACAATGTTTGGCTCTATCATGGCTTTTCGTTGTTCAGTTCGAGTATAAAAACGACAAATGTTCGACACAAGTCAATGTTTAAATTGATTAGCACCCAACGATAGTCCCATATAGAGTGAGATAGTGATAGAGTGTAAGATGGGCGGGCCATATCACTCGAAGAGATAGCCGTTGGTGGAGAAGAGTCCAGGAGTGGCGAACACAAACTGGAAGACGAAGTGTTGGCAGGGTTCCCACTACATGGACTGACGATATTGTGAGAGTTGTGGACAACGTGGATTGTCGTGGATGGAATAGAATATAATAGAAATATGTTTATTCAGCCCATACATCATGACGAAAAAAGAAAAAAAAACACATACAAGAATACAAGAACAAACAAATAATGATGTGAAGCCGAAATGGTCTCCACTCAGCGGTACCGTTCAACGGCGCTGGTTTTCTGCGGAGCCAGCGAGGTGCGCGGGACAGCATACTGTGCGACTTGCGTTAGGCGAGTAATAAATACCTAATAGATGGAAGGCCTTTGTTCAGCAGTGAACGTATTCCGGCTGATGATGATGTTGGAAAGATAGTCACTTCCAGCCACTCTGGCTCGATGTCCCAACAACAAAGACGTCGATATACACCAGACAATGACGATTACTTTACTGACTGCTCATTGTGAGTTACGCTCATCTCCAACTTTGTAGTTTATTGAGTGGAAACCATTTTTTACACGGCAAAGGTGGTAAATGAGGAAACGGGTGGCCTACCAGAAAAGGGTTGACGTCAAACATACAGTAGTTACGATTTCAAGTAGGTACAGTCGAGGGCATGAATAATATATACAGCCATAGCGTCAAATTTATGTACCTATACCTCAGGTTGGGTATCTTTATATGGTGTATGGATTGAGAACATGGCAAAAAAAATGCGCATGTCACTAAGGACAGTTATTGAACCAATACTTAATACGTTAGGACGTATATGCACCGACCGACTTCACAAAATGTTGCATTAAATCAGACATTAATGTTTAAATATGCCGTAATTTGTAGGTGCGCTTGCGCAGCCAGCAGCGCGCTCAAGAGGAACCGCGTGAGTCAGAGTTTAAGGGGGAGATAGGGCCTGGGGGCTACTACGAAAATCGAAGTTTGTATCGTACCGTCCGCTGACTTGTATTACGAGAGTGAGAGGGACGGTACCATACGAACCTCGATTTTCGAATTTCGTAGTAGCACCCCTGGCTGTCCACCGTGCCAGATGCCCCAACTACGTTTTCCCGTCCGTGGTCTCCATTCGAGGACTCGTCTGCTCCACCGTTCATCGGTCCTGCGACAGACGTGGCAAGTCGGGATTGCTTACATTTTACCATTGGTGAGCTCAACATATAGATAAAAATGCAGTATCAACGAATTGCCTAAGTATCACCGATAAATAAGCCAAGGTAATACTTCTATTAAAGGCCGGCAGCAGACAGTGACTCTTTGACTTGTTGGTATCATGAGCGGTGGTGAATATTTCTCATCGGATGATCCGCTTGCTTGTTCCCATTCAACATCGTGACCTATCTCTAATATTCTAAGTAGGGTCCCGGACTGTGAACTTTCAAATTCAAATTCAAAAATTTTTTTTTTCGGATAATTTAAGCCACACGTCCTTCATCACTTTAAGTGACTAAATAGACTTGTAGACCACCAGACTTTTTTTTTTTTGTTTTTTTTTAAGCAACATGAGCTTTACCTGAAAAATAGGGTCGGTATTTCTATGGCGGTATTATACTAAACTAACCTTAGTTATTAAGTTTTGACCTGTAATTACCGATTATGGACCTCGTAGATGTCTGAAATAAGAACTTTATTATATTATTACTATTATCGGGCCGGTAATGAGTGTCACCTCACAGTCGGGTATTTAGATTTTTTTATTTATAATGATTTAACAATATGGGTATCAATCTGTGAAAACTTAGCTTAGCGTAAGCTTAGGTAATTAATGTAGTTTTTAAAGTACGTTTATAATTTACAGCGCAATTAGATTTTTACTACAATGCTGTAATTTTTTAATTGAAATAATAAAATAAATAAAATAAATTACGGAACCTTCTCCACCGTAGCTTAACTCGCATTTGTCAGTTTTTTTATTTAAAAGAAAGATGCGCCTGCGCATTAAACGTGCTCCGTTTTGTCACCACGGCCTACCCTAACCGTCACGGTATTTAGCTGTCCACTCGACCCGCGCACAATTTACAACTAGATCTTTGCCGACGGCTTGGCTTAGGTAAAACTTTAGATAGGGCTTTAAAAATAAATAATTACAAAAGTAATAATAACGGGTCACCTGGTGCCGTGGAAGCTCGGCAGGGCCCTGGTGTGGGACGCTACACATCATCATCAATCATGTCAGCCGAAAAGACGTCCACTGCTGGACATAGGCCTCCCCCAAGGCTCTCCACTCAGACCGGTCTTGTGCTTTTCGCATCCACGCGATCCCCGCGATCTTAACCAAGTCGTCGCTTCATCTTGTTGGAGGCCTACCGACAGCTCGTCTCCCGTCCGCGGACGCCATTCGAGAACGTTCATGGACGCTACATGCGTTGATACTTTCGCT